>NW_022589707.1:4962806-5099395 GCF_004348235.1 Phoca vitulina
AAAGAAAGAAAGAAAGAAAGAAAGAAAGAAAGAAAGAAAGAAAGAAAAAGAAAGAAAGAAGGAAAGAAATGTTACAAAGTTTCTGGTTCTTTCACCCATCAGCACCTGTAAATACTCTAATTCATTGTGCCACAATGGGTCTTCCTCATGGTGTTCATGAGCACTCATTCGGATTCTAAAAAGCATTTGCTTGGTCTCAAAGAGATATTTGTACATCTATGTTCACTACAGCATTATTCACAAGAGCCAAAAGGTGGCAGCAACCCAAGTATCCATCAACAAATGAATGGACAAATAAAATGTGGTCTACACAGATGATGGGATATTATTCTGCCTTAACAAAGAAGAAAATTCTGACATCTGCTACAACATGGATGAATGTTGAAGACATTATGCTTGGTGAAATAAGGCAGACATGGAAGGATGAATATTGTGTGACCCCACTTAAGTGGGGTGCTTAAAGCAGTCAAATTCATGAAGACAAAAACATAGAATGGTGGTTGCCAGGGGCTGGGGGGAGGGGTGTGGAGAATGGGGCATTTTTGTTTAACAGCTAGAGTTTCAGTTGGAGAGGATGAAAAGTTCTGGAGGCGGATGGTGGCGATGGTCATAGCAATGCGAGTGGACTGATGCCCCAGAAATGTACACCTTACAAAGGCTGAAATGGTAAACTTGATGTTAGCTGTATTGCGCCACAATAAAATATTTTCTCAAGGCATATTTTCTGAACACAGTAAAAGGGCCTAATCTTTTAAATGCATGCTTCAATTTCAGACATTGCTTTTGGTCTAACAGAAGAGTATGTTTTTCTTTTAAAGCACAAAGACTGTGTCTCCTCCAGTCCCCACATCTCCCACATAGTGGGCACAAAGGAAATATCTGTTGAATGAATGGGCTTGGTTGTTTTCCTTTTTAAAATAATCTTTATGTGTCACCCTTCTACAAATTGCATTACTGACATATTTTGCTACAGATGCTTTTAAACTTTTGGTTATTTCGGGAGACTGAGTTAGCAAGACTTTATACAAATGCTATGATAACAGAAACAATAATGCTTGTGTCTACCTTGGAAATGCTGAGAAGAAACGTGTATGTTGTACATACAAAGACGTTTTCAGTCTTGTTCACGGGAGCCCTGAAAATCTGGTCTTACTAATAAAGGCTGGTGATTATTTTCCCAAAAAATAACAGATTCGTAGAAACTCAGCTGCACTAAAACATGTAACGAAAACAGATTAAAAAAAAAATGTTATTGACTCACATAAATGGAGTCATCAGCTTTAATACGAGAAATGCAGCTGTTCCCCCAGCTTCCTTATGGATTTCTCTATTACAGTACAAAGGAGTTCGAATCTAAACGCTTTCCAAGTCTAAACCTTTGGATCAGCTATTTTCCTTCTCCATTTGAAACTTTTCAGCAATAAGGACAACAGTCTCCTAGAATCTGACCCCTACAGGATTAAAGGGATCCTACTTCTGGTGATGACCCAAATCACAGTACACCCAAGGAGTTTGTTAGCAGGGTAGGAAGCCACCAACCTCAGTCCTAATCTGGTATCTTAGCAAAACTATAGTGCTCCTTAGAGGCAGAAATCCACATTGCTCTCAAAACTATTGTACTTTAGGAGTGCCTGGCTGGCTCAGTCGAAAGAGTATGTGGTTCTTGATCTCAGAGTCATGAGATCAAGCCCCGTGTTGGGTGCAGAGATTACTTAAATAAATAGACTTAAAAAAAAAAAACAAAAAAACCCTATTACACTTTAGTTCTAATGTAAGTGATATGATCATCTAATGACAGAGGAGTGATTTCTCATTTTTAAAAATCACCTTGAGCAATACGGAGAATGAATACTGTTCTGTAAATATTGTATCTTAAATAGTTTAGTCAAGCTCTTCTAAAAAATGGTTTATTCTTACTAAAAGAAAAATAAGAGTCCTCAAAAAACACCGCCACCCCCTATAGTTCTCGGCCACCCCAGCCCTGTGTTTCCATCACTGTAGTCCAGGATTAGTATTATTTATAGTTAAAAGACATGTCAGCTCAGCTTACTAAAATTCAAAATGCTGCCCACTGCTAAAGCCCAGTTTCAAAAGCTTTTATCTGTCACCAAGGCCGACCATCCAAACCACTGGAACTTAGATTCATTACAAGCCTGTGCCAGACGCCAGCCTCGTGAGCAGCCACCTAAAGCCACGTCCTGGCTCACTCCCTGATGCGCGGTTCTGACCTGATTTCAAAGGTTCGGTTCCCTCCCGACTCTCCTCCCACGCAAGCCCTCATTCTTGTGACTTTTTAAAATCTTGAGATTACCCCTCTTCACTTGAGTGAACCACACAAGAGTAGCCAGCGACACAGGCCCTAAGTCCACAGGAATTCAGAATAGGAGGCCACTGGTGACATTAAGAAATGTCAAAACCAAACAGTGTTATTAAAGATAGATGAAGCTCCCCGATATCATGTATTTGAGACATATAAAATTTGCAGCAAAAAAATAAAAAATAAAATAATAAAATAAAATAAAATAAAATTTGCAGCAAAACATTATAAATAATGCTGGACAACTGTATCTGATTAATTTCTATTCTAGAATTCTCTCAGCACCAGGGTCAAATGTGAACTAGTAGGACTTGATAATGGTCACTCCAGGGCTTAACTGTTTTGTATCCCTGTAACTGGGACATGTATGTTACATGGTAGATTTCTTGAATGTGGGAGATACATACCTAGACTTCCATATCTAGATGTGCAATAAATTCTTGTTCAAATGTAAAAGAATCATGGAAGCAATCAGCTCTCTCTATGGACAACTGTAGAAAATGTGAAGGCTAGCTGTTAGGTCAGTGAGCCAGCAAAAATCACCCAAGTGTCTGAATTTATAACACACTGTTCATTGCTGATCCAGTTTCTAGCAGCCGTAAATACTTCTACAGGCATAGAAATAATGAATTTTTTATTGCATTGATTAAGTAATCTAGTTAATTATAATAAGATAATGCTTTCCTGTCTTCAACAAATATGGAGTACCTACCACTTGCCAGGAGGGAACAAAACAGACACAAATTGCTATCCTTGTGGAGTTTACATCACTGTGAGGGAAACAAATGATAAAAAATATAAGTGTAAAATAGACAGTGATGATGCTGAGGAGACAAAGCAGGGCAGGGAGAATGACAGTTTACAGTGGACAATGCCTGGAGCAGTGAGGGAGTGAGCCATACCAACATGTGGGGAAGAACTTTCCAAGCAGGGGGGTCCCCAAATGCTAAGGCTCAGAGGAAGGCATATGCCTCGTTTATTCAAAGTACACCAAGGAAGCCAAAGTGACCAGAGCAGTGTGAGACGGGGTAGAATAGCAGAGGCGACTATCATACCAAACAGTATTATAAAGGGCATTCTAGTTCACTACAAAAACTTGGGCTTTTTCTCGAGGTTGAAAAGCAAATGGAGAATTTTGAAAGAAATGTGACATGATATGACTTACATATTTTGTTTAAGATTTATTTATTTGAGAGACAGTATGTGTGAGCAGGGGAGGAACAAGATTTGAACAAGAATTTATTGCACATCTAGATATGGAAGTCTAGGTGTATATCTCCCACATTCAAGAAATCTATCATGTAACATACACGTCCCAGTTACAGGGATACAAAACAGTTAAGCCCTGGAGTGACCATTATCAAGTCCTACTAGTTCACATTTGACCCTGGTGCTGGGAGAAAGACGGGGAAGCTGACTCCCTGCTCAGCACAGAGCCCAACATGGGGCTCGATCCCACAACCCTGAGACAATGACGTGAGCCCAAACCAAGAGTTGGATGCTCAACTGATGGATCCACCCAGGTGGCCCATGATTTATATTTTTAAAGGATCCTGCTAGCTGCTGTGCTGAATATAGACCAAAGGCCAATGAGAGTAGAAGCTACAAAACCAGTTAGGAGGCCATTGCAATAATCCAAGCAAGATGCAATAGTGGCTTGCACCAGAGTAGGGCCAGTGGAGGTGGTGATAAATGGTAGAATTACGGATTCATTTCGAAAGCTGTTGACAACTCTAACCCTGATTTTTTCAAACCCTTTTTTCAGGGGCCAACTTTCAATAGATTGCAGTGGAGAAGAAGGACCTGCTTGCTACATTTGAAACCCCAAACCAGAAGTAGTTTATCTCGACATCGATTTAGCACCCAGTTCAATAGTTTAACATCAGGGTTGCTGAGTGATTGTACGTGGAATGTAAAAAGCTTTGTCCAAAGCAACAGGAAGAATGGAGTTGCCATCTACTGAAAAGGAAAAAAAAAAAAAAAAAGTGGTGAGAGAAGCATGTTGAAGTAGAAAAATATCAGGCACTCAGTTTGGGATATGTTAAGTCTGAAATGCCTATTAGACATCCGTGTGGATGTCTCAAGGAACAGACAATGTAGATCAGAGATACAGTGAAGAGCAGACCACTTAGATCAAGCTCTCTAGAAGCAGAGCCTGTGGGGGTTCTTGTGCAAGTGATTTTTGATTAACTGCTTTCTGGAGAAAACTGTAGGGAATTAAGAGACACAAGATGGGGCAGGCAACAAAACTAGGCCAAAAAACACAAAGGGGATTAATCTAGACTTGCTTTGATATTATGGGGAGATGTGGAGTGTAGATTGCTAGAAACTTGAGCCCCTAAATTCTGTCAAATCTTCTTTACCAATAGAGGCAACTCTTCCTCTCTTATCTGAGGAAGTTGGTCACCCCTTCCCTGCAGAAGCTGCAGCCCCTCTCCTAGCTTCCTTGCAAGGCACTGCTGATCTTACTAATGACCCCACCTCCTCTCATTGCTTCCAGACCTATAACCAGACTCAAGGCCCAGCAGGCCCAACAGGGTAAGACACAAATTGTGACTGGTGAGGTGTGATACACCCCAAAATCCTAGGGAGCATCGCTGGATCAAAGGGTGCATGCATTGCTAAATTGGGTAGATACTGCCAAATTGCCCTCTATAGAAATTATACAAATTTATACTCCGATCAACAATGTATAAGAGAACATATTTCCCCAATAATTTGGTAAAAAGTGGTTTCAATGTTTAGGAGTTTTCCCAAATGGATAGTTAAAAATGGTCTCAGTATAGTTCTAATTTGTATTTCTCTTATTATAAATTAGGTCAACTACCTTTCCTGTGTTTCAGAACCATCTGTATTTCCCCTTTTCTGTGAACTACATATTCATGTATTTGCCTTTTCCCTTTTCCTTGGGGTTGTTGATCTTTTTTCCATCATTTCTAAGAGTTCTTTATATATTAGAGATTAAAATTTCATTATGAATGCGAATATTTTCCCAGCTTGTTATATTTTTGGTAAATTTCCTCTAGACTTTTACTATGGAGAATTTTTTAAATTTTAATTGATCAACCTTTTGTGAGTTTAAAAGACTTTCTGTACCCCTGAGGTTTTGTTTTTGTTTTTTTTTAAGATTTTATTTCTTTCTTTTGAAAGAGAGAGAGAGCATGCACATGAGCAGGGGAGAGGGGCAGAGGGAGAGAGAGAATCTCAAGCATGCTGAGCACAGAGCCCCATGCAGGGCTCGATCTCACCACCATGAGATCACGACCTGAGCCGAAATCAAGAGTTAGACACTTAACTGACTGAGCCACCCAGGCATCCCTCTTAAGTTAATTTCTTAATTTAATGTAAGACCTTAAAAAATGCCAACTTACTGCCTCTTTTTAAACCTATAAAAATAAGACTAACATATTCAAAGTTTATTATGGAAGTTGAAAGAAGCCAAAAAATAAAATAATGAAGGTAGACAAGCTCTATCACATATTGATGTATAGTGTGAAACTCAAAATTTAAGTGTTTGTAGTTATACCCCAGTAGAATAAGTAGTCTAGAAAGCAAATTCATACAACAAGGGAATTTAGTCTTAATTCAGTACAAATGAAAGTAATATTTCAGATCTGAAGCAAATGGATTATTCATTCAGTAACTGATACTGAAATAACAGGATAGCTCTGAAAAAAAAATTAAGATATTGCCACACCTCCAGCTGTATGCCAGGATGAAGTCCAAATGGATCAAATATTTAATGTTTAAAAAAAAAATACAACTACTAGAAAAAAAAAAAATGGAAGGATGAGGGCCCTTGGGGTATGGTGCTATGAACTGTGTAAGCCTGATGAATCACAGACCTGTATCCTAGGCTCAGCCAGTTAAGCATTGGACTCTTGGTTTCAGCTCAGGTCCTGATCTCAGGGTCATGAGACTGAGCCCCGCATCGGGCTCCAGGCTCAGCGCTGAGTCCGCCTGAGATTCTCTGTCTTGCTCTCCTTCTGCCCCTCCCTCTGCTCACACTCTCTCTAAAATAAATAAATCTTTTAAAAAAAAAAAACATCTTGGGGGTATGGCTGGGGCCATATGCTCCCTGCTGAGCACAGAGCCCAACACAGGGCTCTATCCCAAAACCCTGAGACTATGACCTGAGCCAAAACCAAGAGTCAGACGCTTAACCAACTGAGCCACTCAGGCACCCCAAGAATATGGTATTATATTCCATTCATTCATGTCTTCTTCCATGTCTAACCTGAGAGTTTTAAAGCTTCCATTATGTAGGTCTTATATATTTCTTTAAAATTTATCTCTGGGTATTTTGTCTTTTTGTTATTATTGCAAATAGAACCTTTTCTTTAATCCTATCTCCTAACTGGTGATTATTTGTTTATATTAGAAAATATTAATTTCTAGATATTTATTTTGCACCCCACTACCTTACAAAATTCTTATTGTTCTATAGTAGTTTTTATGTTGATTGTTTGGATTTTTCAACTATACAAACATGTATTTTTACATCCCATTTCCAATGTCTGTATCTAATTCATTTCTCTTAATTACATTAGGTATTGTCACCATTAACATGTAAATAGTGGTGGTAGTACTCATCCTTTTAATATTCTTGAGTTTTGTAAGGATGCCATATTCATCAAATATGATGAAGCTTTTGGATTGAGATACATTTTTCATGTTGTTGAATATGTTATTAAGTATTTTATCAAAAATTAGTATTAAATTTTTCAATTGTCTTTTAGCATTTTTGAAGGTGATTGTATGAATTTTCCTTTAGATTAATAAGATTGGTTATATTGGGGCGCCTGGGTGGCTCAGTTGGTTAAGCGACTGCCTTCGGCTCAGGTCATGATCCTGGAGTCCCAGGATCGAGTCCCGCATCGGGCTCCCTGCTCGGCAGGGAGTCTGCTTCTCCCTCTGACCCTCCCCCTCTCATGCTCTCTCTCTCTCTCATTCTCTCTCTCAAATAAATAAATAAAATCTTTAAAAAAAAAAAATAATAAGATTGGTTATATTAATGGATTTCCTAATATGGAATCCCCCTTAAAATTCCTAGATTAAAGTCTACTTGGTGATAATATAACATTTACTGCACTACTAGACTTTGCTTTCCAAATTTTTTTTTTTTTTTTAGGATTTTATATGCATAAGTGAGAGTAAGTTGCAGTTTTCTGTTGTGTGCAATTTTTGTTAGCTCAGCTTTCACGACTACTCCACTGGTATTTGCAGAGTTGTGTTCTCTGGGTGTGTAGAGTTTAATATCTATCAATAAAAGCTAACTTATTTGGTTATACTTATTTTTTCTCTGCTTGACAAAGATAGTCTTTTGCTTTTAGTGAATCTGTTCAAATTTTCTTGTATTTCCTGTAATTTCTGCTTTATAAATGTGGCTGCTGTTATTTGCCATATATTCATACTAATTCTATCTTAATTTTGTATATTACCTCTTAACAGTAAAAACTTATCTTATTGTCCCATTTGATCATTTTAGGTATGAATCCCTTCTGTTTGCATTTTCTGGAAATATTATTTTTCATTCAGTTATTTTCAAACTTTCTCGTTTTTATGGATCTTAGAAACATAGAGTTGTGTTTTGCTTTCTGAGCCAATCTGAAGACCATTCTCTTTTAGGTATAAGCCCATTTTTACTTAGTTTTATATCCCCTATGTTTCATCTTAGTTCTAGTACATTATTTTATGTTCTGTGTTTTCTTTATAAAAATTTACAGGGAAGGGGATAATTATTGTGTTTGTATTTGTTGTATGTTTCTTCATTTTTGTTTGTGGTTCTATTAATGGTAAGAAAAGTTTTTGTTGTTGTTGTTCTAGAGCTTACCTTTATAATTATAATTTATATTATATAGTTCTCTTAGTCCTGTTTCTTTTGACCACATCTATTGATTACCACCTATGAGCAATAATGAAAAAAATAATTAACCAGGTTACAGAAGTCTGTGACTTCTGTCTTACTGGTACTCTCTTTTCCAGAGGCTCTGCTGCAAGCTCATCTGTTTACTCTGAAGTCAGAGAGGGTTATGTGGCAAGGAACTGAAGGAGGCCTCTAGCCAATAGTTCATGAGGACCTGATACTTTAGTCCAATAACCCATGAGAAACTGAATCCTGCCAGCAACTGCAGACGTTTGCTGGAAAGTGGCTCCTTCCCAGAGGAGCCTGAAGTTGCATGCAGCCTGTGACAGGTAAGACATGCCTGGCTTCCTGATCCGCAGAAGCTATGAGGTTATAATAAAGGTGTGGTAAACCATTAAGTGTCAGGAGAATTTGTTACGCAGCAATAGATAACTCACACATGCATACTAAGGGTCTTTTGCATTTGAAGGTGTGTCTCTTTTCTTCAGAAAGTGTATTTTGCTGGAATATTAATTCTGCCCCTGCTGGGCCCTCTTACTTTCCTTCAGGCTTCTTCTTTTCACTTTCTTTCTTGACTCTGCCTGATCTCACCTGAGATTGGTAGTGATTTCACATAATTTGAGATCTGTGGATTATCTGTCTCTCATCTTAAAGTTTTCAGAATCTTCTTTCAACTTTGTTTCTTCTAAGTGCTTTCCAGGGAAAGGAGGAAAAAACCACTGATTTATGCAGCTGTGTTTATTAGTAGTTTATTGTTGTTTTAATTTTCCTGATCAACAGTGATGATAAACTGCTCTTCACATGTATATGTGGCAATCTGTATTATCTATTTTTAATCATTTAACCACAATTCTGTTAGCTTGCTTTTATTTTTCTTACTGATTTGTAGAAGCTCTTTGTATATTAGAGATAGAGCTTTTATCTTTTGAAAATGTTTGTAAGTATTTTCTGGCAATCTGTTATTTGTCCTTTGAAATTGAGAAGGACTTTGGTGATCCTTACATTTATAGAATCTTTTCATAAAAAGTTTTAGATGTTGGGGCACCTAGGTGGCTCAGTCAGTTAAGCATCCGACTCTTGATTTCGGCTCAGGTCATGATCTCAGGGCCTCAGGCTTGAGCCCCATGTCAGGCTCCCCACTCAGCAGAGAGTCTACTTGAGATTCTCTCCCTCTCCCTCTGCCCACCCCATCCCACGTGTTTTCTCTCTTTCTCATATAAACAAATAAATCTTTTTTAAAAAGTTTTAAATTTTTCTGTAGTCAAATTTGCCAATTACTTACCAATTACTTCCATTACAACTTGCTTTTTCAAGTTTTACTAAGAAGGCCTAAGAGGGGTACATGGGTGGCTCAGTTGGTTAAGTGTCCAGCTCTTGATTTCAGCTCAGGTCATGATCTCAAGGTCCTAGGATTAAGCCTCACTTCGGAGTCCACACTCAGTGGAGAGTCTGCTTGAGAATTCTCTCTCTCTCCCTCTGCCCCTTCCCCCACTTGTGCTCTCTGTCTCTCTCTAAACTAAATAAATAAATAAATAAATCTTAAAAAAAAAAAAGAGAGAGAAGAAGAAGGCCTAAGAAAACAGGGCTTTTCGAGATTGTGGAAGCTGAAGGCATTTACATATCCTACAATGCCATCCAAAAAGGTGGGTGAGAGGGATGCCTGGTTGGCTCAGTTGATTAAGCATCTGCCTTCGGCTCAGGTCTTGACTCCAGTGTCCTGGGATCAAGTCCCGCATCAGGCTCCTAGCTCTGCGGGAAGCCTGCTTCTCCCTCCGCCTCTGCTGCTCCCCCTGCTTATGCATTTTTTCTCTCTCGCTCTCTCTCTCTGACAAGTAAATAAATAAAATCTTTAAAAAAAAATAATAAATCCTTTAAAAAACAAAAACAAAAAGGTGGGGGAGAGAACAGTCAACATTTCTGTAACATTTAAAGGCAATATTTCATGAAACAAAATATAGGAAAAACTGAGTTATCAAAAAAAGGGAGGCTTTAAAAAAATTAAATAACATTCAGACTAAAATAATCTATCTGCAATTTAGGATAAAATATTGGCTCTAACTATATTTTTGTTTTTCCAAATGTAGTATCAATATACTGCAACACTATGGAATGACCATTTTTTTCCCTCACTGATTTAAGATGCCTTACTTATCATATATAATTTTCCATGTAACTATTATCTGGACTATGTATTGATGCATTTATCCATCCCTGCATCAATACCACACTGTCTTAAAGGCTATAGCACTAAGGTATTCTACTTCCATCATTCACTGGCCATGAGACCTCAGTAAACTTCTCTAAGCCTCAGTTTCTACTTTGCAGTGTTGTTTTCAGAATTAAATATATAAGGGATATAAGTAAATAAATTTCCTAATCCTATGCCTCACATAAAATAGGCATTCATAATTATTATTAATATCATCATAATGCATGATGAAATTAGACTACAGGCAAGTTAATGATAATAATAAGTTAACTATGCATTTTAAAAATATAACAAACCCTGCTACTCTTCTATGCGTCCCTGTGTGTTCAAGCTCCAGGAGAACTAGTCCCTGTGGGGAGATCATTCAGATTCTAGTAGATGTTCTGTTCTCCTAGGCTAACAATGTGAAAAGAGGAAGAAACAAAGATTAGCTTATACAGGATGCCTGGAAAGAGAGACTGGGTCAGTAACAAAGAGAAGTGGCACTTCACTGAGATTCCCATAGGAAGGAGCTAAGCTAGTCATTCACAGTTGCTTAGCAACATGTAAATGAACAAGAAAGAAGCAAGGTAAAGCCATCACAAAATCAGGCATATCTTACTCTCTCACTTACTCATTTATTATTTCTACATTGAGCATTAGTCAAAGAGAAACAGAATATAAGTTTGACCTCCAAAAATAAGCTGGCCAGTCAGCAAAGGAAATACAGCTCAAACATCACCTTAAAAATGTAGTAGGTAGCCTGGAAATAAATATACAGACAAAAGTCCATGTGCTTATGGCTGAGTTCCAGGTGCCGTAGAATTACTCTGCTCAATGTATCAAGTATTTACAAGTGCTTCAGGGGACACATAGAAGAATACAAGGCAGCCCATGCTTTCAAATACTTTAAAATATACTAGGAAGGGGTGCCTGGGTGGCTCATGCACTTAAGCATCTGACCTTTGGTTTCAGCTAAGGTCATGATCTCAGGGTCATAAGATTGAGCCCCATGTCCAGCGCCATGCTCAGCACAGAGTCTGCTTGGGATTCTCTGCCTCTCCCTCTCCTTCTGCCCTTCCCACTCGCACTCACTCTCTCTAAAATAAATAAATAAAATCCTTTCAAAAGAATTAAAAAATATACTAGGGAGAATAAAATATGAATATAGATCCTTCCACCACAAAACAGAATTCATCTCATGACTGAGGAACACCCCATTTATATGTCTTCAAAGGTCAGAGAGAGCAAAGCTTGGGGGGTAGCAAACCAGAAAAGCTTCCCTAAAGAGAAGCCATTTGAATTAACATTTAAAAGTTAAATAGGGGGAAAAATTATATAGGATTTTCTCCGGTAGATGGGGGGATAAAAGAGCACATTTCAGTATGTCAGGGAGGAAGCTCCAGGTATGCTGGGAGCAAGGTTAATCCAGATTTTGCTACAAAATTGTATTTTACTAGAATAGACACAGAGAAAGATAAAATTATTGCCATATTGTGGAGGTCTGTGAATGCCAGGCTTAGGGACCCAAGCGTCATTTCTAGGCACTGAGAGGAAGTGAGAGAGTGGGTGGAATCGTTAATTATGCCTTCAGGAGATGAATCTGGTAATGGTAGTTTTGATTGGGAGGGAGGGGAGAGTGTAATGGAGCAAGTGGTGAAGAAGAAATTTTAGCAGTCCCAATGAGAGAGGAGGGCAGTCTAATCTAAACCAGAATCCACAGGAATGGGAAGAAGGGCACAGACAATAGAGACACTGCAGAGGTAGCAATTGAAGACAAGCTGCTAATTAGGTTCAAGGGCTCAGCAGAGATGGGGAGTGAAAATTATCTCAGAGGTGGTAAGCCTGATTTACCGGATATAAATAATAGAAGAAATAGATCCAACTGAGCAGTGAAGGGGGTTGGTGGAGGGAAAGGAAGAGGGGAAAAGACATCCATTTAGAACTCGCTAAATTTGAAATGTTCATGGTACTATCCGGTGGCGATGCCCAAAGTGGAAGAAAACAGAGGTTTGGAGTTCTGAGGAGGGTCAAAGTTCTGATGATTGATTACTCGCATGAAGGTCACAAATGAAGCTATGTGAACAGATGTAAACACAAAAGAAAAAGGAGCAGATGAATCCCTGACAAAGAAGACGGCTGGCTAAGGAAAGAGCCAGGGGGCAGAAGGATGAGCAGGTATGAGGAAGACATAAGAGGAGCAGCAGAGCGGGGAGAAGAACCTAGTACAGCATCACAGGACTTTCAGGAAGACCTATGGATGGGCAATTATGAGTGGTGTTCATTTTCCTTTTTTTAAAATCTTCTATCAAGATCAGGTTTTACTTTTGTAAAAGTATTGTTAATCAGTATATTTTTAAAAGAAATCACTTATTATGAAGAGAAGCAAATACCGTAGAGACATAAGATGAGGGCTGATGGGGTGCCTGGCTGGCTCAGTTGGAAGAGCTTGCGACTCTTGATCTTGGGGTCGTGTATTCGAGCCCTACACTGGGTGTAGAGTATTGCTTAAATAAATAAATAAACTTAAAAAGAAGATGCGGGTTGAGGATAACATCACATTTAGGAATTAGGAATTCCTGTGTGTCCTTTAGAAACACATTTGAACAGAATGGGGGAGCAGAAGAGGATTGTAAGGGGTCATGAGGTGGTGGGTGATTCTCAGCAAGTGACTAATTAGCAGAGTGGCCACTTGAGGGGGTAAAAGAATTGGGGGGATTTTTTCAGGAAAGAAGATAAGATGCACATTTGTTGAGGAAAGTAAGGACAAGGAAGAGGGAAAGTTTGAAGATTCACACAGAAGTGGGAATCCTTGACTGAGCAGGGCGTAGGAAAGAAGCAAAAAGAGCCATGAAAAGCCAACAGCAGGTCTTCTAGAAAACCTGTCTTCTAATGAAAAAGAGGAGATGAGGCTTTAGAGGTTTTAAAGCAAATAGAGGGAAGGTTAGGGACCTCAGTTTGAATGGTTCAAGAGGTACTTGAGCTTAAGGAAGGTTTGAGAAGATCTACGGAGGCAGAAAAGCAGCCTGCACTCTTCACCAAACCAAACCCAAGTCTTTTCTTCTTAAATCTTGTCAGATATAGATGAACCTCCCCCATCAAAAATTTCAGTAGGTCTCAATATCGGCATAAAAGAAATCACCTCTGAGTTCATGGACCTTAACATTCACAAAACAGACTAAGAGAGTAGGCTACTGCAGAGAACATAAGCAATATATATAAATCAGAAACCCCTAGCTTTCATAGGGATCTCCAAAGGTCATCTGCAAATATACAAATCCCAGAAAATACATACTGCCACACACATGCACAAATTGACCATGCTCTGTGAAGAGAGTTCAGACACCAGGAACTCTTGCACAGAAATCTTCACTGCAACAGATGGCTGGAAAACAGGGAAGTGATTAAAAAAAAGAGAGAGAGAGAGAAAGAAAAGAAAAGGAGAGGAGAGGAGGGGAAGGAAGGGGAAGAGGAAGGAAACAGGAAGGGGAGGGGAAGGGAAGGGGAGGGAAGGGGAAGGGGAAGGGAAGAGGAAGAAGAGGGGAAGGGAAGGGGAAGGAAGAGAGAGGAAGGGATAATTTTAAACTCCAAGAGATTGATCACAGGGAAAATAAAAGTTTCCTGATTCTTTGGCCACATCAAGTCCCACAGGGAACAAAGCTGCATTAGCTACGCACTTGCTGAGTGTAAATCAGTGACGCCAGCCCATTATCTCAGGACCTTCGATCTCACCTTGAAATCCTATTTCATTGAAGTTATTCTCCTCATCATTAAATGTAGCAGAGAGAAAAAGAGCATTAAAAGTGGCGAAGAGATTTAAAGAAGCCATGTCCCATTGCACCATGCCCTCTGCAGTAGAGTCTCTGAGGTTTTTCATTAATTGCGACTCAAGATGCCCAGCACTGTGCACAGCAGCCCCCCTTCAGCACACCTCTCAGCTTGGGGCTGCTCAAGAGCAGTGATGGAGTGGACAGCTATGCATAGATAAATCACTGCCTGTCACACCCAGTGCCTAAATTCCAAGATGGAAAAACACCTGCAATGCTGAGCACCATGAAGAAAATAAGAGAAGAGGATAGCAAAGGAGATGAGAGCCAGGAGAACCTTGGTGTGTGGCTGGGCACTGGGGTCACGAAAGCCGTGATGGACAGCAGGGCTTTCTTAGTGTGTCTTTCTAGAGACATGAGCAAAACCATGCCAACAAGGAAGACAAGAGTTGGGGCACCCGGGTGGCTCAGTCATTAAGCGTATGCCTTTGGCTCAGGTCATGATTGCAGGGTCCTGGGATCAAGCCCCACATCGGGCTCCCTGCTCAGCGGGAAGCCTGCTTCTCCCTCTTCCCCACTTGTGTTCCCTCTCTCGCTGTGTCTCTCTCTGTCAAATAAATAAATAAAATTAAAAAAAAAAAAAAAAAAAAAGGAAGACAAGAGTAAAGACTGTCCAGGTAACAAGTTTTAAAGAGAAGTAGGATTTCTCATATGATCTTATAGTATTCCCAGTGGCATTCCAAGATTGCAACCCCCTCCTTAAAAAGTAGTAATATAAGCTCTGGTTGCCTATGAAAATAGGATGGTGCTCAAGCTGGAGAGTCCCAAGGAACTAAGCAGCATCCATGGAACCAACCCAGACACCTTCTGTTTTAGCCAGAGGAAGATGGGGAGGGTGTAGGTTGCGGTCTTCACGCAACAGAAAGCACTGAGCTAGGTGAAGAACCATAAGGTGGCAGTGTTCAGAAAGTCCCACTGGAAGGCTAGGAACTGCAGTACAGGGTTGATGGGAAGGCCACTGGATACAGGAAAATATAAATGCTCTTGCTCATCACCACCCACTGCAGACAGAGGTAAGAGCCCCCAGGCTGACTAATAATTTATCACAAGGTTAACAGTGTTCTCTGTAACAACCACTCCATGCTCAGTGTTACAGTGATGAAGAAGCCGTTGCTCACTGCTGTCCCCAGGAACAAAAAAATAAAATGAAATGAAATGATAGCCAGGGTGATGGCTCTCTTATCAGTCAGTCACTGGAGGTTCTGGAACCACGTCATCTCCATTCATCTCTCCTGTGGACAAGATGGGTCCCAAGACTTCAAGGTCTATTCCTGTTGGTTGGCTCTGCAAGGTCCTGCATGACGTTTGCCCCTCCAGCTGCCCCCAAGTGTAGAGGACAGAGTAGAGGACATGGGCCAACTCCTGAGGGTAAAGAGTTTCTTCTTCTCAGAATAGATGCAAATATTGCTAAGGCTCAGTTTCAAAAGTCCCCCTGCCTGCCCCTGAATTTCCCTGCCCTTCCTCTGCCTACTCTCTGCCCATGTCAACATTGGTGTGAATAATATACCAGGCAGGCACTCGCATTTAGGTTCTACTCCTCTAAGCTGACACCTACATGACCGCACACCTGCTGGCAGCCCTGTGAGGAAATCCTCTGTCAACAGTCAGAGCTCACATTCGTTGGTTGATTGTTCATTCCAGGCATTGTTCTAAGTGTTCTCCACTGTGTTAGTTCTCACTATGACCTTACGAAATAGGTGCTTTTGGAATACTCCCCTAATAGAAAAATGAGCTAAACCTCTACTAAAAGAGTTTAGTTCAAGTCCTATAACTTGTCATGACCATCAGCATCAAAAAGAACACAGGAGACAATTATGTATTTTCAGGCAGGTGACTTTTTTGTTACAACATTTTATAATTAGTGACCTTTAAAATGGCATTTCATGAAGGAACCCCTACTGGGATAGCAATAAAACCAATGGGATGTGGCAGAAAGAACCCAGGACAATGACTCACCATGAGTTACTGAGTATGTTGTTAGTCCCTCTGTGCCTCAATTTCTCCATCTGTAAGATGCAAAAAGTATCTGGGTTTTTTTTTAAGATGTATTTATTTATTTGTCAGAGAGAAAGAGAGAGAGAGAAAGCACAAGCAGGGGGAACAGCAGGCAGAGGGAGAAGCAGGCTCCCCACTGAGCAAGGAGCCCAACGCAGGACTCCATCCCAGGGTCCTGGGATCATGACCTGAGCCAAAGGCAAACGCTTAACTGACTGAGCCACCCAGGTGTCCCTATCTGTTTTGTTTTTTTTTTAAGTTAGCTCTACACCCACCATGGGGCTTGAACTTACAACCCCCAGATAGAGAATCACATGCTCTTCTAACTGTGCCAGCCAGGTACCCCAAGTATTATCTGTTCTAAGTCAAGATTGAACTAGAATCTAAGACTACAATCTCAGTTTTTAGAGTGAAAGAAAACATTAAAATAATATTATAAGAGAAAGAAATGATTATAGATTAAGAGTCTCAACTAAGGTCATAGTTACATGGAGGAAAGACCAAGACCCAAACTGATTCCAGGACCAGAGATCTCTGCCATAGTTAGCAACACATCCTTTACTCTGATCTTCATCCTCAGCTGAAGTCAGAGACCAGGTTTTGAGTCTTGTCACAATCACTATCTATGGATCTTCAGACTAGTCATTTAATCTTTCTGAACGCCTCTTTCTTCACCTATAAAATATATGGATCACAAATATATGTGAATATATATCTATACTATCTGCATAAGCATAAGAAAGAATTAAGGTGATGATGACAACTGTTACTATAATAACTACCTGCCATTCCATCCATCCTGCAGAGGGACAAGTAGTCCAAGGAGAATTCAGGAGAGCATCAGAGATGCAGTAGAAGTAAGAGCACCAACTCTTGTACCCTCTACTTTAACCAGAGGAAGGCAGGGTAAGCAAAAGTTATATTTTTCATAGGAATGATGTTCCAAGAGTCAAAAAAAATCATCAATTAAGTGAGTACTTACTTACCCAGGTGAGTGATAAGCAGATTAATTTTTCTACAGGGAGATAGGCAAGGAGAAATTATTCTGGGTCACATATGGCAATATTGAAGGTTCAAGATAAAGTAACATGAGAGTGAAGGAGTATTTTATAGTACATTCCTGTTCTGGCCAGCACTATATCCTACCAGTTCCATGCATACAACCCCATAGAGAACAGAATGCAGAAAACATAGCATCTCTTTCCAGGTCCCAGTCCACCTGGAACAAAGATCCAGGCAGAATTGTTCTTCCAACACAGAGCCCTTGCTATGGTGAATACTGTGTTCCTAGAGAAAGGAGAGATAGTGAACCAAGGTATTTTTTCACCTTGTCTTTCTGTGAAGATGCAAATCTTCAGGAGATAGAGCTCCCAACTGCTCTCTTCCTCAGCCTTGTTCCTCTGGCTGACATTTGGCCATTTCCTACTGGACCTTGGAGCAATGGGGCAAACTACGAACTCCCAGTTCTGGAGTTTGGCCAGTCATAGACCTCTCAGTATGGAAGCTCATCCTTCCCATTCACTTCCTACATCTTCGATGGCTTGTACAACTGAAAAGATTCATTCAACAACAATTTACGAGGCATCTCCCATGTCATAAGGACCCTGTGAAAGGCACTGGGGCCACAACAGTGAACTAGGTACCTGCCCTCAGAGTGTTTTCATGCACCAATCATAAACCACAACATTAACTGGCCACATACTTTGTGCAGATTAAGCTCATCCAAAAAGGTAAATAACCATTTGTATTGAAATATGCAATGTGTTTTGTAGTGATTCTTCTGTTGTTTGTGCTTTTTATTTGTTCACTGCATTTTACTTCCTCATATTCAGATTTATCTTCTCAGGTGGAAGCCAAGTCTGAGAATTCTGAGTTTTCACAGCTGGTCTTTATATGTGTAATGGTGGGGATGGTACAGGTAGGAATCTGGAGTAGATTCTCTATGTGGGAAACACATACCTCAAGGACTCTCTCTGAGAGGGATAAAGAGGGAGGACTCCCAGGCTGCAGTTGGAAATGTTATATGGCATTCTGTTCCCACCAAGAACTCTGAGAAGAGCTCAGTGGGCACAGCAGCAGCAGAGCCTTCATTGGGTTACGAGAAAGACGCTGTCTTGTATGTTGCAAGGAAGGAGACGTGGGCCACTGACGGAGATGGAATTTCCTTATGTCTAGGGAATAATCAGACAAGTTTGGCTACAGCAAAGGGAATGGTGGCATATCAGGCTGGGAAGAGTGCACAGAAAGCCTTGAAAGTCAGGATGAGAAACTGGGTTATGTTTTTGGTCAAGATGGAGCCGCCAAGTGTTTGGGGGCTCTTATGAGCTAAAACCTAGGGAAAGGAGGTTAAGAACATCAACCAATCAAGAAGGTTGTCCTGAGATAAGCCCACTAGACCTGGCATAACTCAAAGGGCTGTGAACATGTTGCAGGACATTAGAGTCACATCACCATCCTCTCCCCACCCAAGACATTCAGTACAGTTCTGGAACTCCACTGTTCCAGGAAACAGTAGACATGGAAAGGCAGTCTTCCAGGTGCTTCCAGATGAGTGGTCTGTGGATACAGATACCGCTGCTGCTCTTGCCTTCACTGCTCCCACCCAACCCTTTTCTAGTCTTTTGGTCTACATACGTTTTTAAAATTAATTCCATCAGCAAAACAAATTTAAGACATGAATCCAACCATATGCATATTTATTTAACTACATGCATGTGTACTTTACTAATATATTCTGTACATCATAAAATATATACACAAAAAAAGGAACTAAAAGGATGAGATAAAAATAAGTGGAAATTGGAGTTGCCACACTTTTCTTTCCATATTCAGTGGATCATTGTGCACACAACTCTGGGATGCAAACACCCCAATTTGGAGACTTACATCCTAGGCACTGGCATTCAGGATCCACCTCCTGGGTGAGCAGACAGGAAGGGAAGGATTATCAAAATTAAGAACAGTAGCAAACTTATTTTGTTTTCCTTCTCTATCTTCTGTTGGCCAAAACCCAAAAGCATTTTCACATCAGACGATTCCTTTTAATTCAACATATAGCAAACATGCAATATCATGGGCAGGGCCTAGAGTGGTGGGAAACTCCTATACACCCTCAGCCTTCCATGGGATCAAACTGAAAAGACTCCATGGGTGGAATCAGTCATAAGCTGGGCACAAAAGAAGGGAATGGACAACGGCAGACAAAGGAAAGAAGGAAGTTCCAGATGGGACAAATGACCACAGGCTAGAGTGAAGAAGATGTGGAGATGTGGGGAGATGGAAAGAATCTTTACTGGGCTGGAGTGGAGAGACTGAGCTGACAGCAGAACAGTGGTGAGGAGGGAAGTTGTGTGTGGAATGGTGTAGGACAATCTATGCCACCATTAAAAAAAACACTTCAGGTTGACCACAGAGACAACCGACAACCATTACAGGTCTCCATAAAGCAGTCTGACCCAAAGGATACTTGGAGAGCTTTATAATGGCTGCTCATATAGAGGGTATGAGAGGTCTATGGGGCAATGAGGCCAACATCCCAGCCTAGGGTGGCTTGGGACACACACTGGGTGCTAGGAGCAGTGGATGGAATGGCAGGAACAGAGAGGGGTGCAAAAAGAATTAATAGGGCATGGAAGGAGTAGGAAAGAAAGAGGGAAATGAAAAGAGAGAAGGACAGTGCCCAAACTTTACAGGTTCTCACCACTCATGGGCTTGTCCACAGATAATGATTATTGATACTGAGAACTTGAAACAGACCAGCCTTTGTCCAGAGCTTTCCAAAGCCTGGTCTTCTGGACCTTTCTCAGCTTAGGGGTGCTTAGCACCAGGATGCTGGAGTACAGACAGATGCCTGCATAGGTCACCACTTCCCAGGCCCAGTACCAGTGACTCTGAAAGGCTGTGATGTTCATAGAAACAACAATCAGAGACAGGAAATATGATGTATAGAAGACAAGGAAGAAGACAAGTGACTTCAGGGCCATGGTGTGAGCCTGTGTACTAGGATCACGTGGGCCCAGTCTATGGTCCCTTATCTGCCCCAAGTGCTGGCACAGTGAGAACATGAGCAAGAGCGTGGACACCAAGAACAGGAGGAATGGGACTGACCACGTAAGCATTGCACGAGGTAGAATAAAACACCAATAGAAGGGCTGTACTGTATCAGCCAGGATGCTGTTTCCTTGGGAACTCGGGGAGGCAATCATCTGCATGAGAATTCTAGTCCCAATGGCTGATGAGATGACTGTCAGACCAGCGAAGACCAGGGAGCCCAGCAGCAGCCTGGGCACTGGGCACTAACCGAGAAATCCTCCACTTCAGCCAGAAGAAGACAGGGTAGGAGAAGACAGCGATCTTCACACAGTAGAAGACGGCAAGCCAGGCAGTGAGCCAGGAAGCAAGAGTGTTGATGAAGTTCCAGGGGATGTGGTAATAGTCCATTTCAAAGAAGGTCAAGAGGTTGTTCAGGATGGCCACCCCATCCAGGCAGAACCGGGCGGCCAGGAAGGCCATAATCATGTCACCTGCGGGCAGCACCTGGCGTCACACCCACTCCCTGCCCAACACAGTAACTATGAAGCCATTCTGCAGCACTGCAGCCAACGACTCCAGGAAGAAGATGACCATGAAGATCAGTGCAGGTGAGGAGGGCATCCTCTCCAGGAAGCTCTGCTCACACTGGGACACATCCACAAGGAAAAGTGGCCTCTCTGGCCAAGCCACTCTGTTGAGACGAGAGATCCAAAAGCTCTCTCCTTGGATTCACACAAAAGCCTAGCTGCTAGCAAACACCTCCAGTACTGCAGGATTTGAAAAGACGATCCCTGTGATCTCTCTTGGCATGCAAATCACTCCCAGCTCAATGACTTGCTGTCTATATTTCCTTAACCTGTATTTGCCTGCTCCTTACCAGAGCCAGAGGCAGGGAAATGTTAAGAGAAGAGAGACTCCATGGGTGATTGAAAATACTCATATTTTGTACTTTATTTCTTAACCGTATTATTTTTTTTTCCTAACTTTTCTTTAAAAGATGTCCTTATCCTTGTTTGGCTCCCCTAACCACAAACCTTCCCCGACGCTTCATGTCCCAGTTTAATATTTTATTCACTAGCCTGTACACATTACAATAAGGCCCATCTCTTGAATGGGTGAAGTAAGAAGTCATCCATATGCACAAGCACCAGGAAAAGGCTCATTTTCTCTTCCACTGACTGCTCATGCTGCCTAAAATTTCACTGGCAGGCTCCATATTGAAGTTTGAGGAGTCTGCAGTTAAAATGTGAATATCCCTGATGTGTTAACATCAAATCTGTTAGCCATTAATGCCTTAGCTTCAATGTGCTTAGCAAACCAAAATTACTCCTTTCCTAAGAAGGCTCTGAGGAAATGAGAGAGTATATAAGTCATGAGAAGGGAAAGACAGAGAAGGGAAACTGGGAGACCGGATCCAGAATGGACATACAACTGGAGCCAGGGAAGCAAGAGTTGGGATGACAACAGGAGCTCAGAACAAGCCCATGGGGTGGGGGTGGGGGGACAGTAAGAGAATAACAACCAACTTGTTAGAACACCTTGCTGTTTATAAGGTGATTACACATATTACATTTTGCCTCCACTGCCAAACACAGAGGGACACTGGTCCAGATCAGGGAGCAATGGAGAAGAACCCAACTAAGGTGGGTTTTTAAAGGGGCAAGAGTGCTTCAAAACATGAAAAATAAAAAAGCAAAGGGGAAAGAGGGAAGAGAGAGGAGAGTAGAAGGAAGCAGAGGTGGAGGAGGAGAAGCAGGGAAGGGAGTCTCCTCTTCCAATATCAAAGATCCTGGAGTCACGATCCTCCCCAAGGCCACTCACAAATAAAGGCCTTCTCTCCCACTGAACATGGTCTCACTCAAAATTCCACAGTGAGAGGTCTACTGTGAAAGATGAAAGAGAATAAAAACAAGAATAAACATTTATAGAAACCTCAGGAAAAAGAGGTATGGCTACCTCTCAAACATGGCATTTGCTTGAAGAGCTGCTTCAATTTTACTCAAAACATCACCAAAGAGGATATAATCCACTCCGATCAATGGTTTTGCAACTCAGCTTCAGTGTCTTGATTTAGTTCTTTGCATGTTTTCCCCTGTCTTTTCCTTGAAGACAGCAGCAATGAGTGGCTCCTGCAAGTTTCACAATAGTTTGGCTCTTCTTGGAATCCTTTTGGTGAAAAGCCAGCTTCATGATGTCATCAAGAAGCAAGCTGAGGCCATGGCACACACGGCCTGTTGCAATCACGTGTAACCAAGTATCCCCTGTGTGCTCACAGGCAACCTTGACTCTTGCACGGTCATCAAAGCAAATACTTTGCCAGAAATGGTTTTCCCAGGATTCTTCCTTTTCTACAGTTGACAGCTCTACAAGTGATGTTTTCTTTTGTTTCCATACTCATCTGTAAGCAGGTTGAAAGAGTATCCTTCCACAGGCACCTGTTCGTCCATCTCTCAGTGCTCCACTAGATGTGTCTTAGAGATGTCCCATGTCCCATGCAGAGTCTGCCTCCAAAAGAGACCACAAGCAGGACAACTTTGTCATTGTTTTTGAGACTCCCTCCAATATGCAACACCAATCGAAATACCATGTGTTTCTCACCACAGTTTGGGGCACGTTTCTGTTTTCTAAAGGTGTCTCATGGCTGAAAATAAAACTGACGAATCCTTTTATAGCACAATTGTCAAAAAAATTTTAGCATGATGCCTGAGTCCCCTGTGAAATTTTGCTGGTGTCAACACATAACAGCAGAAGGTCAGATTCAAGTGGACAATTCTGAAGAGACCTACCTGCACTTCCTTCATTTTGACTCTCTACACTAGTAAAGGATTTTTTTGGCTTCTGTTCATGAGGGAGTTTTTTTGTTTTATTTTTTTCTTATTACATTAAAAAACACACTGGGTCACCTTAGTGACATGTGAAAATACATATTTCATTTAACAGCATTTGTAAGTTCTGATGTCCATTCCCCACTGGACCTTTGAGTGACCTGCAGTGTGCAAATACTTCCACACTCTTCCACAATTTCATCAGGTAATTGATGGTCTGTGCCAGGGAGAGGTGGAGGAGGAAGGACATAACAATTTTTAAAGGCTACACTGTGCATAAACATGAAGCTCCATTATGCACTAATTTAATAATGATTCCCCAGCAGAATAAGCTTGAAATATTCTTCTGCCCCTACAGACCTCCTCTCACTCATATATTCAGGTAAATAATTTTGAATAAAACATTGAATCTAATGACAATCTAGTATAAAATAGAATTGTAGCTTTCTAAAAATAAACCTGGGGACGCCTGGGTGGCTCAGTTGTTAAGCTTCTGCCTTCGGCTCAGGTCATGATCCCAGGGTCCTGGGATCGAGCCCCGCATCGGGCTCCCTGCTCCGCAGGAGGCCTGCTTCTCCCTCTCCCGCTCCCCCTGCTTGTGTTCCCTCTCTCGCTGTGTCTCTGTCTGTCAAATAAATAAAAAATCTTTAAATAAATAAATAAAAGTAAACCTGAGTTTACAATACCCCTGATTATCAAAATGTAAAAGCATAGTTAAATATTGCCTAATATTCAAGTAAATTTATGCACTTTCTTTTCAACTGAAAAAAAGAATAGCATTCTAAAGCTATTTTTGCAATGATAAAGTTTGTCTGCAAGGAGGTCCAGAGTCTAATTTTATTCTAATTCAAAAAATTTTAGATTGGTTTTTTTCTCTCTCTGACTTGCACCATTTGAGCAATGGAGAGCAATAAAATTAATCTCTAAAGGAATAAATCAATGCTCCTTCCATAATGCTATAAACTTCACTCAAATGTCTAACATCTGGTAGAAGGATAAATCATGTTCAGCTCCTAAATCAGCAGTTTATAAACCATGCCTTGCAGGGGGTCTCATGGTAGAGAAGGCACAAGATGAGAACTGAGGACGTGCAACCACGGGCACCCACTTCCTTTTCAAACAGAGCAGCTCTGGGGCGCCTGGGTGGTTCAGTCAGTTAAACCTCCAACTCTTGATTTTGGCTCAGGTCATGATCGCAGGGTCATGGATGGAGTCTGCTTGTCCCTCCCCCACCTCATGTATGCATGCTTGCTCTTTCTCTCACTCTCTCTCAAATAAATAAATCTTAAAAAACAAAACAGAGTAGCTTTGCTCATATCTAGTTTATATGCATATATATATATATTTGTGTGACGTCTCAGTTAAAGACAGGACTCCACCACAAAAAGCAAATTTGGAGATGATGTCCTAGATCGAAAGTCAAAGAGGAAAAGAGATTGAATCCCTGCATCTTCTTTCACCCTCTCCCCAAAACTCTTCTAAATTGACTATACAGAGATTTTTAGGAGTTATTTTTCAAGCCTCCAATCTACAATAACAGAATGAGTAAAGAAAAAGAAACACTTGGGAAGCTGGAAAGTAGATGGACGAGTAGCCAAAAACACAGCAGATCTGAGAAAACTAAATCCTATGCAAGCAGAAGGAAAAGTCAAGAATTAACCTGACTTTTACTCAGGATTTTCAGTACCAGGTGCCTCTGGAGAAAAATTGCTAAACATTGGTTATAAGTCAGTTTAAGATTCAGATTCCTAAATCACTTCCCCCTTTTGCATAACTGGGCAACCACTCTTCCCCAGCCCTAGGAAAAGACTAGAAGTTATTCCCTGGAGAGGATAAAACAGGGTCTCTGAGCTGGGTAAACAACCAAACACATCAGAGGTAATGGTACACTGAAAACAGACAAATTAGGTAAACAAACACTTCTCCCTCACTCGGGTTCCAGAACACAGGCACTCAGGCCTTCAGCTTCCAGGCATGAAATGAGTGTAGACTTTTATAAGAATCCAAGCATTCTAAGAAAAAGATCTAAAGACACTATCAGAGATTCCTCAAATAATTAGCCCTGCCAACATTCTACAGTGAAGCCTGGGGTCAACAAGTCCCATTCACAAGTTCACAGTTTCCAGTCAGTCCTCCATCCCTTACTCAACATGAGCAGAAAACAAGGAGTTTGGAGTATCTGAGAAAAGGTGGAAGACAAAACGAAAACAAAGCAACAAAAGAGCTACTTATAGGAAATTCATCAATGCAAGGAGAAAAACTTTCCTCCCCAAAATCAATATTCTCAAGAGTTCAGAGTATCCAAAACAACCAAATAAAATAACAAGATGTTATTAAAAGGTAACATTCAAAACTTTTTAAAATTTCACTCAAATTAAAAACATGATTAGCTGAAATTAAAAACTCAATATAAGAGATAGAAGATAAAATTTATGAAATATCTCAGAGAGCAGAGCCAAAAATTCCCCCACAAAACTACAGGTAGAAAACAACAATGCTAATCCAGGATATTGAACATCCAACTAACAGAGATTTTAAAAGGAGAGAAATAATAAATGTTGGGGAAAATCCCACCAACAAAATAACTGAAGAAAAATTCCCAGAACTAAAAGACATAATTTTTCCAGGGGAGCCTGGGTGGCTCAGTCGTTAAGCATCTGCCTTCAGTTTGGGTCATGATCCCAGGGTCCTGGGATCGAGCCCCACATCAGACTCCTGGCTCTGCGGGAAGCCTGCTTCTCCCTCTCCCACTCCCCCTTCTTGTGTTCTCTCTCTTGTTGTGTCTCTTCTCTCTGTCAAATAAATAAAATCTTTAAAAAAAAAAAACATAATTTTTCCTATTAAAAGGGCCCTCCAAGTATTTGGGCCATCATAAAGTTTCAGAATATTGAGCACAAGGTAAAGATCCTACAAGCTTCTCAAGAGGGCAAGAAGTGAAGAGGATACCACATTCAAAATATTAGCAATTTGAGTGTTTTTTAGACTTTTCAAAGGTAATTTTGGAAGCTAAAAGACACTGCAACAATCATCTCTGACCTAGAATTTCCTATTTGGATACTCAAGTGCAAGGGCAAAATAAAGTCTTTTCAGACAATCCAAGTCTCAAAAAGAGTTTACTTTCTGTGTAAGCTTTCTCTGGGAACCACTCCTCCAAAGCTAGAGTATAGTATGATTAAGGAAGACATGGGGTACAGACAATACAAGTCCAGGATGAGAGAGAGGCAAAGGGGATCACCAGGACGATTGTAAAGGCAGATCTCAGGGCAGAGGGAGGTACACCGAGCATGGGGACAATTCCAGACTGGAACAAAACAAGAGGCCCCAGGAGAGACTTCCTCAGGCAAATAAAATCTTAGACTACTAAATGTTTCCAAAATTATTGAGAAGGATTTAGACCACTGATGTAGAGTTTGAAAACAAAAAGCAAATAAAACAAGGCAATTATTAACTCAACAGAAAACAAAAATGTGTACAGGAAAGAAAAAGTAATTGTGGAATGCATAGTTCCATCATGAATAACACTTTTTTCTTTAATAACACTTACATTGCCATTAAAAGAAAACATGTTTCTCTACTTGCAACACCAGACGCCAAATTGGGGGAGTGGGGTTTCTCACACCAACCAATTCTCCAACTCTCCAGACATCAACTGGGGTGCCCTACAATTCAATTCCGACACTAGTTACTCGAAGTTAGTACAGACCCACAGGTTAAGGGCTCAGTTCCCCAAGACTGCACCCGCTTCAGAGGCCAGTCTCAAGGCTCAGGTTGTCACTCGTACTTCTGACCAACCAGCTATAAGCTGGAGGTTCCCACATTTCCTCCTCACGTTCAATAATTTGCCATAGCATCTCACAAAACTCAGGGAAACACTTCACTTATATTTACTGGTTTATTACAAACTATTTAGATGAACAGCCAGATGAAGAGGCACATAGGGTGAGACCCAGAAGAATTCCAAGTGTAGGAGCTTCTGTCTCCATGGAGTTGTGGTTCCCCACCCTCCTGGCATTTGAATGTGTTCACCAACCAGGAAACTCTCTGAACCTCCTCGTTTAGGGATCGTATGGTGGTTTTATCATGTAGGTACAATTGATTAAATCATTGGCCACCAGTGATTGACCCAATGTCCAGAGGCTGGAAGTGAGGCTCAGAGTTCCAACCTTCTAGTCATGTCTGGGTCTTTCTATCATCAGCTCCATTCTGATGCTAGGGACCCCCAGCCACCAGTCATGTTATTAGCATCAAAAAGGCATTTCTGGGGCACCTGTGTGGCTCATTCCATTAAGCATCTGCCTTCCATCTGCCTTAGGCTCAGGTCATGATCCCAGGGTCCTGGGATGGAGCCCCATATCAGGCTCCCTGCTCAGGGGGGGAAGACTGCTTCTCCCTCTCCCTCTGCCTGCCGCTCCGAGCTTATGCACGCTCTCTCTCTTTCTCTCTCTCTCTGTCAAATAAATAAATAAATCTTAAAAAAAAAAAAAGACATTCCTATCACTCCAGAGATTCCAAGGGTCTTAGAAGCTTTGGCTCAGGAACTAGGGTCAAAGACTATATATTGGAGCAAAAAATGCTCCTAGCACCCCTATCACTCAAGCAATTACAAGGGTTTTAGTAGGTCTGTATCAGGAACCAGAGGCAGGGACCAAATGTACATTTCTTACTATGTGACAGTCATAACCTTGCAAATACTGAATATTAATTTAGCCAACATTACAATAAAATGACATTGAAAAGTGAGAAAGAAAGGATCTGCCATGGAAATGGGGTAATGAAGAACTAAGTTTTCATATTCCATAGTGGAAAGTACGCCAGAGACTGAGAAATCAAAAGTAGCAGTACAAGCGTATAATTTAGAGACAAGACACACGCACACACACACACAGCTGAAGGCAGTGAAAGCAGTTGCTTTGGGAAAGAGAGGGTTTGGAAGAGAATGGGAGCAAGAACCACTGTTTTTCAAAACAAACTGGTAGAAATATCTAGCTCTTTAAACTAGATGTATATATAACTTTGATAAAATCTTAAGGAAAAAAAAAATGAGAAAAGACAACAAGGAGAGAGCTAGAAGCAAATATAGCCAAATTATTCCTCCTTGGTTTTTGTAAATAGCAGTGCTTCCTAGAAGCACAGATTCATTTTCCTCTTGCAATTAAGTATTGGACTGCTGTCCTCCATAAACAGGAATTATAATGATCTAATATTACTCATAATCTTATTAAAATCTTCCAAGTATGTGTTTTTCATAATCATTTGGAGGAAGAAAGGGCAGAAGTCAATATATGAGTCATGTTTCTAAAATGGCTTAATCATTCAACTAAAAAAAAAAAAAAATCATAATCTAAGATTTTCTATTGTTCAAATGTGATTGTTCTCCTAACTTTTTTTGTCTTCACACTCCTCTATCTTGTCCCTCCTGGGATCCTCAAACAGCCCCCATCCATCATATACCTCCCTGGAGGCATGGGGTGAAGGAGGCATGGGACGGGAGCGAGTGTTGGTGGTAGCATATTATGAAACACTTCCTAGGATGAGGCCAAACTGTGCTGACCTATATACCACGATTAGTGGTGTGGCGGTCCTGGGAATTGGGGGATAAAATAAAGAGGCAAAAGAAGAACATAGCATCCACTGTGTTCCCACCATGATGTGGGAGCTTACGTGTTTCCTCTTAAACTCAATAAAGGAGTTTAAAAACGCATTCCCAATTGTCCAGTGACTCCTGACAATCCCCTCAGAGAGCTCCCATCATTTTGTCTGCCTATACAGAAACAAAGGAAATAGACAGACTTCAGTGGGCTGTAGTGGTCAGGTTTCCAACTGGGTAACCCTAGGGAAGGATTGCAGAATTGCTATAGGAACACTGGGTGAGGGAGTGTGGACCCAGTAGGGACTGGGTACTGGGCTCCCAGGTAGGTAGGTTGGTAGACTGGTTCAGTTTCCCCCATCAGACCATAGGAATAAAAGTCAGAAGAGAGCATTTTTTTTTTTTTTTTAATCACAAGGCATTAAGTAGGGAGCTCTAGGAAAGAAATACAATCTCAAATTGAACCAACATTCATTGAAAACCTAATTGTGGCTGGCATTCTGCTAAGCACATTTGCACACATCATTTTCTCATTTAATCTTATTCAGGGATGCCATATGTGCTCCAGATTTTGCTCTTTATTATTAGATACACTGTCTATACCTCTGTGTTTTTCCTCAGGAAAATACAGTGAAGCTGTTGCCATTCTGCCTTTGCCCTGAATGGGAGACCAGGATGCCACATTGCCACATGATGTGTCCCAGAGCCTGGTGGGACCAAAAGAAACCAGCTTGATCTCCTTGCCGTTTTTCAGTGACTGAGTCTCAAATTTCTGAACCAAGATTGCTGTTTGGAGTAATGAACAAGTGTCTTCTCATCTTCCTGTTTCTCTTCTTCCCCATAATATTTCTTATTTACCACCAGGGGACAACGAGTAAAGACACCCAAGCAGGCAAACATTAGAGAGTTTGAGAAAATATCATGACACTCCCAAGAAAAACACAGAAACACGATGTTCATCATAACATTCTACGAGTTCCAATTCATTTAGAGCTGGTTTGTTGTAAAGGGCATAAAATGTAGATTTGGAAGCCCTGAGCTTGGGTTTTATTTCTGTCACTTTCTCAGCCTGTAACCTACGATTGTCTCCTCCTCTTCTTCCACCTGGGTGTGTACGATTGTAGTCATAAAAACTTGGAACTCTGTGAACATTAGATGAGGCAATATGTATAAAAATATTTGTGTCCATGGCTAAGCCCTATATAATAGTGATTGAGTAAAAGAACCACAACCCAGGAAAGATACTGGAGACAAAGCAAAAGAAACACAATGCAAACTCCTTGCTATCAGCCTGTTGGTTTCCTTTTCTGAAGGGAAACATTCCCACGACATTCCTGCTCCAGAGTTTTTCCTCATTTACAAAAAACTGCCTTTTCTGTTCCTTACTTGTGAACAAATCTCAACTCTTTTCACAGCTTCTTTGTAATGTTTTGGAATCCTGCTTCTTTCTCTTAGAACATACAGAGTACCCTGCTACATCTGAGGCTTTTGAAAGGGGACCCGCTCGTGGAAAGGGCATCAAAACTCAGACTAAATGTCCTCCAAGTTCCCTGCCAGGCTGAGAGGCCACATCTCTGACCCTTCTCTCTTGTTCCCAGTCACTCTCTGGGAACCTCTACCTTTTTTCATCAGTCTCTCTGGGAACAAGTCCAACTTCACCAGCTCTCCAAGAAACACCTTCAAGCTACTCATAATTTTCAATATGCACAATTAAGATACCTCATTAATAAAAAAAAAAATCAACCTAATAGTTCCTGATATTTTACTCCTATTCCAAGCTTGACATTTTGGCAAGTAGTGGCATCCCCCCCAGCAGGGCGTCCCACCAGAGATCACCTCCTACAGTAGAAATCGAGAGGTACATTATGGCAGATGAGCCGCACTCACTGAGGACAGCCTCTGTGGAAGAGGAAGGTGGGCTCTCTGAAATCATGAATGTGCCACCTACCTTAGACGGACGGGTAAGAACCACCTCCCCCAGAGAAGGGCTGCATTCCCAGAGATGGAAAGGAAGCCATGGCTCTGGGTTTTCCATGAACTGGAACCCGCTCTGACCCAGGTCTGGAAAACACCTGGAAAAGAGAAAAGAAGTGGAAGAGAAGTAGGCATCCTCTAGAGAAGGTCTGCTTCATGCTCCTGCTGATGCGTGAGAGCACCTTGGTTGAAATGACGGGGATTTATCTTTCCCTGAAGAATTGTTCTGACGTGTGCATAAGGAGGCATATATAATGATATTCTTCGCTGCTCTGTTTATAACAGCAAAAATCCAGAGGGAAGAAAAGCGTAAATGTCAGCATCAGATCAGTGGTTCTTAATGAGGACAGTGTAACCCTCTCCAAATGATACTTGGGAAATTTATGTGAGTGCTTAGATTTGCACCATCTTTGGGATTACTACTGGCCTTTATTGGTGGGAGGCCACGATGTACCCCGCACAGTGAAGAATTTTCCCAGCCAGCAAGAACTTTGGGTGTCCCGCCAGACAATCCTATATGTGAAGAACATCTGAGCCAAGAAATTAACTCAGTTATATATAAACACAAAGTAATTTTTACACAACTGTAATATGCGATGAGTTTTCTAAGAATGGAACCACCAAATAAACGGACACATCAGAACTTGGTTAAGTTTGAATCTTTGCCACAAGTTGTTCATCATCTCAGAGAAATCCTAAAATCGATAGCAACATCACCCCAAGTATTTAAATCAGCAACAAACACACCTAAATCGGTCTTCATGTGGGGCTCTAGCCCTCCCCTAAGTCCACACCTGGTGCAAACATCTGTCTACTTTATGATGTCATCTGTGCCAGTGTGCATGAGCCATTTATACATCAAAATAACACACTAGTTTATTATAAACTGCTCTTCTTTGTATCATTATACTACAGTTAGAATACTGTATAGATTTTAAGTCATATTTTAAGTAAGCCATCTTATTTATGAATTTCACTTCAGGATAATATAGGAGGTATTCCCCAATATTTTATAAAAAGGGGGCAATTGGTCCAGACAGATTATCTTTAATTACATATACTTTGGAATACTCTGCAAGAATTAAAAGGATTAGCTAAATCGGGGCGCCTGGGTGGCTCAGTCGTTAAGCATCTGCCTTCAGCTCAGGTCATGATCCCGGGGTCCTGGGATCGAGCCCTGCATCGGGCTCCCTGCTCGGCAGAGAGCCTGCTTCTCCCTCTCCCACTCCCCCTGCTTGTGTTCCCTCTCTCGCTGTGTCTCTGTCAAATAAATAAATAAAAAATCTTTAAAAAAAAAAGGGATTAGCTAAATCTATATAAACTGATATGGAAAAATCTCGAAGACAGTTGAGTGAAGAAAACTAGTTCAGGGAAACATATACAGCAAATACAGGTAATACCAATTTATATAAAGATATACACACAAAATCACAAAACTATGTATGATGATATACACGTAGAGAGAGAAAAATGCATGGAGGAAACGTCTGAAAGTTTACAAAATGAGCCGATAACAAGGGGATAGAGTCAGGAATGGTAGTCAAGGTGGGTTTCCATTTTATTTGTAATGCTCGAATATACACACAGAAAATGAATGCAGACATCTGCAACATGATTAAAAATCGCTAAAATAAAGATTTTGAAAAGCAGTGCCAGGGGGAGGAAAGCTATGGCCACGTTCTCACGGTTGTCACTCCTGTGTCCCTGGCCTGAACTTCGGGGTGACCTAGGCAGCAGCAGCGGCCTCTCCTGCTAGAGCGACTTCCCGGGGGGCAAGCAGGCCCAGGGCTCTCTGAGCCCAGCCCGCAGCGCCCTGAGCCCCTCAGCACCGGTCGGCCATGCCTGCATTACTGCATCCTTCTGCACAAGAGCTAGGAAAGGTATCACTTGGGTCCCACCTTTCAAAGGTTTGCCACCACAGCGGATGGCGCTGCATTACCACCATTAGCTATAAAGGAGGTCCTAAACCTTCACCCAGCATAGGAAAGCCAATTTCATGCAGCCAACGAGGTGGGACTGAGTCAAACTGGGCTCCCTCCGTCTGCACCAGACCAAGACCGGATTAAGCATTAGGACACCCCAGACACAGAACCAGAAGAGGCGGGAGCATCAGAGGAGGATTGGGAGGAACTCCTGGGCCTTCTTTCATCATGGCAGGGTAGAGAGCTTGATGCACTCCGAAGAAGCGGGCACCCATCCCATGATCCCACGTGACTAAATCAGAGTGCTCTTGGGGTGGGGGGGTTAAGGTCAGCAAAAACTGCCCCCCTCCAACGTTCACTGGGCCTGCTGTCAATAATAAGTACAACAGAAAAATCTGGAACTCCCCCTCTGATGAGGCACCTACATCAGTAGAGAAGTACATTCACATAGCCCAATTTGGAAGATGTTCTTCACAGAAAAAACACATTTGTCTGTAGTAGTAACAGCTATCTCCCCAGGTTGCAACAGCCTGGGGGGCAAATGACGCATCTCAATGGCACTAGGCTCCGCGTGCCCTGCCAGTCTGGTCTGTGCATCTCCACCCCCGGCCCCCCATGGGCCTCCTCGCCCCCACACCAGCTGTGCAGGGTTCTGCTCCCTCAGCTGTCGGGCTCCCCGCTGTCGCTGTCCATCCTAGCCACTGCTCCGCCTGCCCGTGTCCTCACATCACCACCTGTGCCCTGCGGCCCCCGGACTGAGAGGCGCAGTCCCACCTCCAAGGAACATGGTATTTCCCTCAACCTTAGAAAGTCAAGCCTTTAAGTCACCGATCGCATGGAACTTCTTTCGCCTCGGGAGACATGCTTTAGACAGGTAGCTCAGGGCCAGGGTGGCCGGAGAAGCTTCCTTGATGACAAGACCACCGTGCCGTGACAGCTCACACAAGCTCTGGAGACGTGTGCAGAAGAAGCTACCACCTCCACTTTCCTACGGGGCGATATTAAAGACCTGCATTCGGACTTGTATACAGCCTCATTTCTGTAGGATTGCCTTATCTCCGAGCTCTTCCATGAAGAGTGGGAATTCTGAAATTATGCTGGATTGATTCTGACCTTGTTTCTGGGCCCTAATATATAGTACTCACAGAACTGAAGATCTTACTACAAGAGGGGCTTTAGGAGACCATGTGGTCCTGCCCACTCAGGAAAGATCTTATTACCCCTACTCGAAGCCAGGAGAGCTCAAAAGACTTGCTGAGGGTCTTCTAACTAGTGAAGGATGGGGGATCAAAGTCAGAAGGAAGTTAGGATTACCCAATTAAATTAGGACATTTTTCATTTCCGTTGCATGTGAGTATATCAATGGTTCTTGGTGTCAAACTCTCAACTCCCTAAGGACCAAGAGTCTCTGGATAATAATTGTGCCTGTTCCCTGCTGGTACAATTCGATGCTTCCTCAAGATTTAGTAATAAACGTGACAGTAGTCAAAAGTAATGACAAAATTAATGCCATTTTTCTGTTAACCTATTGGTTTTCCTTTTGGTTCTGAGAATTGCAAAATGACAGCATAGATGTATTTCAAGCTGGAAAAGTGATAAAGGAAGATCCTCACCAGGAAATAAAAGACAAGTGAAGAACTGAGTAAACTTGCACCTCTTCCGGACAAACACCACCTTTGGGCAGGAGGCCAGACCCACAGGGAGGACTTTCAAGATTTCGGCACCCAGGGAGAGAGCTGGAGAGCAAAGATGCGGCAGACAGTGACCTTTATTTTCAGTCCAGCTAGACTGTGGGGAGATATAAAGCAAAACCTACGTCACAAAGCAGGAGCACAGAGCAAAACATGGTGCTTAGAAGAGCAGACGGCAGGAATAGAACACATTAAATAGAGAAAAAGAAAAATATCGGCGTAGTTGAAATTTTCAACCGTTTCATTCTCTTACCAAAGCAGCAGAGCAAACAAAAAGATTGACCTGATCATGCGGAACTGTCCTTGGCATCCTGCACTTCCAAGAAAACCAAGGATCTGAATCCAAAAGCCTCACATAATGACTTAGTTTCTATGGGGAGACAGAGAAAAAGGCCACATCCCATGTGGTACTTCACTGCTAATCTTCACAAATGTCCCCTTCAAGTATCCGGGCCATTTTTCATCAACATTCTACTCTGGTAGGCACCTGCCACGTCTTGACTTCTTCTCTTGTCTTCTCTCAAACTAGCCTCTGCCTGGCCTCCCTGGTTCCCTGCCTCTCACCTGCCACCGACAACTCCTTTTCCCAGTCTCCCCAGCTGCACACCCCACTCCACCAGACAAAATCCTGATTAACCATTCCGATTCAAACTACAATTCTGTACCCAACTCTGATGGGTGGGCTTTTTTCCCACACCACCAAGCAAGTCTGCAACACCAGCAGGGTGTCTTTCCATTCAATTTTGACACTATGTACCCAGAAATAGTGTCAGTCCCATTTCAGATGCCAAAGTAAGTCCAAGTTGTCACCTGTGCTCCTGACAGACTGGCTGTAAATTAGGGGTTTTCATGCCCTTCCTCAAGGGGCGCCTTATAGAACTCAGGAAAAGAGTTTACTTACTAGATTATCAGTTTATTATAAAAGGATGTAACTCAGGAACAGCTAGCTGGAAGAGAGGCATAGGGTAGGGTATGTGGGAAGGGGCGCAGAACTTCCATACTATCTCGCATCTCCACGCATTCACCAACCTGGAAGCTCTCAAAGGCCTTTATTTTAGTTTTTTATAGGGGCTTCATTATACAGTCACAATTGATTAAATCATGGGCCATTGGTGACAGATTCAACCTCCAGCCTCACTCCCCTCCCTGGAGGTCAGGGTGGGACTGAAAGTTCAGACCCTGGATCACAGGATTCAAACTAGCAACAAGCCCTGGCAACAAGCCCTTCCTAGGGTGAACTAGGAGCAGTCCAAAAGTCACTCATTAACATGACAAAAGACACCTTTCTCGCTCTCAGCACAGGTAATTCCAATGTTTTTAGGAAGTCTGTGCCAGAAAAGGGACTAAGACCAAATATATATTTCTTACCAGGTACTGCAATATCATACTGATTCATCATCATCTCTAAAGCATTTTCCAGAGGGCAGAAATTCCTCCCAGCACACCTACTTCCACAGAGATACGGCTTTCTAAAATAAAAAAATATGACTTTCACCAATACGAGTCTACATGAATTGGTGAACATCTGTCACCTCCCTAACTGGCCAACACACCCTGTTATTCTATGAGTAAAATGTCACTCCCATATCCTTTCCACTCCCTGCCCAAGTTTGAGCTCTTATTACTTCTTACCTGTAGAGACCACTTTCAGGCAATAGGCATGCGCACTGGAAACTTGATCAAGGCAAAAGGGCCCACAGCGACCCCCAGCTGAATGCAAACAGGCTCATGAAGCAACCCACCTCGAAAGAGCCACCCTAACTGACCAATTACAACCAGGCACAGTTCCTAAGATTACCAAAAAAGGGGAAATTCCATACATTCCCATGCTCCCTCACTCCTCCCTGTAACTATGGCCCCTCACCACTGCCTCGCAGACAGTCTCTCCATTGCGGTCCTGCCCTCCACTTCCCTGAGCTGTATTCAGTACTATCTCTTTCGTTCTGCCTTGGGTGAATCTTTCACTGCCCGTGCCACCGGCTTCCACCCAATCCGTCGATCCGTCGTCCCACATTTCGGGGCCTCCACATGATCGGGAGACACAGCGCATTACCTGGACCATTATCTCCGCTTCCCTCCTCCCCCTGTACCTGTAGTCTTTCCTCCGTTGTCCACCGGAGCTCACACCCTCGTCTGATCATGTGGCTCCCATTGCTCAACATTTTTGCTGCCTCCGGGTGACACAGAGAAGAAAGTTCAAACTCTAAGCTGATCACCAAGGCCAATTCCACCCTGCCTTGTTGAGTTTATCTCCATCTCTCCCTCTCCACCCCAACCGAGCCCATCACAACACGCAGCCCACCATTTCCTGATCAAGCCATCTTCCCACTCTATAGTCAAATGCCTGCCTCCTGCTTGGTGTAAAACAACCTTTGCTGCACTACGACTCTCACCCGCCCCTGCACCCCAGGCCCTGCACCATCCACGAGCACTCTGCTTCCAGCCCTCCCATCTCTCCCCGGGGCCAAGACTGAGCCTCCTAACTGGTCCCTGCTCTGCCCCCACCCCACCCCCATCTGTTCTCTGCACACTAGCCAGAGTAGCCCCTTGCAAAGCTCAGGCAGAGCGTGCATCTTCTTTGACTGACCCCTCTAAGGGTTCCCAGCTCACTCAAAGGAAAAGCCAAAAAGTCTTTCAAATGGCTTGGAGTGCCCTATGTGTGCTGATCCCCTCCCAGTACCTCTCTAATCCCACTCTCCCTGCTGCTTGCTCTGATCTGAAACACTGGTCTCCTTGTCTTTCGCTGAACCTCTGCACACACCTGCCCAGGGCTCCAGAGCTGTTTTCTGCCTGGGTTGTTCTTCCCTCCGACCTGAATCTGTATGGCTCATTTCCTCCTCTCCTTAAATTCTCTGCCCCAAACTCACCTCATCTATAGAAAATAGAGACCACCTCGCATAAACCTGACCCCCTTCCCTGTTTTAATTGTTCTCCCAATATTTCTCACCATCTGAAAAACATATTTATTTGTGTACTGCCTGGCTCCTCCCCCTAAAATGTAAACTCAGTGAGGATAGGTCTTTTTTGTTTGTTTTCCCTGTTTACAGGTATATCCCAGCACCTGGAACATGCCTCACTCATAGTAGAAGCTGAATACATTTTTGTGGGATGAATGAATAAACTGCCCTGTTGAAGTCATTCTACTTCATTCTACTTGTGGCCCAACACAAAGGCACCTTTTCCTTTGACAGGATATTTTTCCTGTATTCACATGGCTGTCTGCTTCTGCCTCCACCTGAGGGCTTATGGCAGCTGCCTTCCACTTGGGTGCACCCTACACACACACACACACACACACACACACACACACACACACACGGAGGTGCTCCCAGAAGGTAAATGAACCGCTTGCAAGCAAGGAAGCTTAAGTCTCAGAGAGGTAAGAAAAATGCCTACAGTCCTGCACCTAAGGGGCAGAAACCCAGAATTCTACTCCAAGTCAATTTGAATCCAAAGGCTCCTAAGCCTCCTTTCTAACTAACCCTTAGTGCCTCTCAAAAACAAACAGGAACTTTCTCACTGCCCAACCAGAAGAATTATTGGGGCATATAATTAACCAGGATCAAATTGGGCTTTAGCAACAGAGAAACCAACACCACCTCAGGATCATCTTCAATAAAATCTGGGTATCTTTGGGCTTTTGGACCTTTTTTTAAGTCTCTTGAGCATTTTTAAGTAAAAATAAATTCTGAGTTAAAAAAAAAATTTCTAAGTAAATGAAACACCCAGTACAATAAGTACAGGGTTTGATTTTGGTATAATAAACAGTGCTACCAGAGAATTATTTTAAAAGATAGAAAGAAAGAAGAGAGGAAGGGAGGGGAAAGAAGGGCAGGAGAGGGAAAGAAAGAAGAAAAAAGAGAAACACTGTCGCCATTCTTTTTTTTTTTTTTAAGATTTTATTTATTTGCGAGAGAGAGAATGAGAGACAGAGAGCATGAGAGGGAAGAGGGTCAGAGGGAGAAGCAGACTCCCTGCTGAGCAGGGAGCCCGATGTGGGACTCAATCCCGGGACTCCAGGATCATGACCTGAGCCGAAGGCAGTCGCTTAACCAACTGAGCCACCCAGGCGCCCCATGTCGCCATTCTTTCTTCATGGGTGCTCTGCCCAGATCGCAGGGCAGCTTGAGGGTAAGAGGGCCGAAAGGGCGTGGAGAAGCATCTCTCTCCACCTTGCACCTGACAGATGCATTGCAAATAACGATTGTCCTCTCCTCCAGCCAGCACTTCCTAGGCGACTTGGTTCCTGCTTTCTTTGCATAACCAGAACTGAAGCAAGAGAGTAGGACAGGCCCTCATCACACCATGGCAAACCCCTCCCTCCCTCCCTTCCCACCTGGACCTTCCCTTCCTTCCATCAGAGGCTGTCACTGCTGGGATGACACAGGCAAGCTAGGAAAGGTACTTTCTAGCCTACAGCCTACCCATTTTCATAATAATGAAAATTACTGTCCCTTTCATATCATGTCGATAATTATTCCCATGATATTCGAAGATTTTATAAGCTGTAGATTAGCTGTTGATAGCAGACCTGAAGATACGGATGCAGATACCTACTTCTCCTCACCAGGTGGCGCTCAGATTTTATGACCCATGGCCTGGATACCTTCCAAACGAGGGGATGTATTTGGAGAAGTGTACATTAATTTCTTAACAGGGGTGGTTGTATCTGTATGTTCAAACACGCATGTTTCTGTGTGTATACATTTATAACAGTAACTTTCTAACTGGAACTTCGAAAAAAGTATGGATTGCCCTATTAGAATCCCTTTTATTAAAAACGTCTTCAAAGCAAAATTTTAAAGGAATCAAATTTATGCCCCATTACTAAGGTCCATACTTATCAAATACTTCTTTTATAAGACAACAAGGTAGTATTACCTCTGGACCACAGGACCAGTAGCTTAAAACTGTAAGTGTGGGTTTTGCCAATCTACATTCCAGCTCTCTCAGGAGGTTAATTTCCCAGAACTCCCAGCCTAGATTAGCAATAAAATTGTAAGTTTTTCAAATAAACTATGTTACCCAATCCGGAAGACAAAGCTGACGGTTTATTTCAGCCCTTTCCTTTCTCATACTGGCTAAACAAAAATTGACTTTACAACATAGTCTACCACTCCCTCTTCTCTTCCTGTGGTCTAACCAGTAAACATTTTGACAAGGACCAAGCGCTCACTCTTCTCCCGGGGGATTCTGGTATTTAACACTTGTCTCAACTTGTTCTTACTAAGTTTCTGACGTGTCCCAGTTCACTGAGACACATTTGTTCTCTCCCTCCCTTCTACCTGCCCAAGCATTAATGGAGCGTATTAACTTCTCCGGTTAGCAATATTATCTTCTGAGGCAGTCAAGCAAACAAGTTAAGGTAGAAGCACAAGGATTTCTCATGAGACACACACAAATATCAGTATAAGGAATTCTGAGTCACAGCCCCTTCACGACTGACCACTCCATGATTTCATGCCACCACTTTAGAAATCAATGAAATAACAGGGCAATTGCAAATTGGTTTTATTTTTACTCTGGAGTGAGATCAGTTAAGACTCGAGGGTGGTGATGGGGCGCCTGGGTGGCTCAGTCGTTAAGCATCTGCCTTCGGCTCAGGTCATGATCCCAGGGTCCTGGGATCGAGCATGCATCGGGCTCCCTGCTCAGTGGGAAGTCTGCTTCTCCCTCTGCCTCCCCGCCCCCCGCACCCCTGCCGAGCTTGTGCTGTCTCTCTCACTCACTCACTCTCTGTTTCTCTCAGATAAATAAATAAAATCTTTTTAAAAAAAATAGAAAAAGAATGGGAGATGAGGAAGATGTTGAGGTAAAGCTTGTACCTAAATATGCACTTGGGTGAAATGCAGAACCCCAAGTGAATTCCCACTTCACCCCGCCATGTGTCTCCCATCAGCTCCGGAAAGAGCCCCATCTCCTTTGTGGCTGCGACCACCCATCCTCCATCTCGAGTTTCCTCTCCTCCGGGGCCCATGCTAGAACGCAGCGCAAGCTCACGGCTTTTTCACTACCTTCTTGCCTCTAAAACAAATGAAACACTTGGGAGGATTTTAATATTGCAAAGGGAAAGAGAAGCTTAAGAAAAACAAGAGCAGGCAGAATTGCAATATGTCCTGAAAGTGTTAGTGTCATTATTTAGCCCCATAACACCTCATAATCTAAATGGATCAAGAGTGATTTCTCTTAGCTCTTGCTTTATTCTTCTCTTGCCTCTTCTCGAGATCTGAGCTTCAAGCAAACATCCCTTTTAATTCAGGGGCTGACACTACTTAGTCTCCTGCTTCCTTCAGCAGCCTTATTCCCTGATTCCCCAAATCTATCTTGCAAATAACCCTGTACAAGAGGACACAAAAAGGAAATCGGAAGCAGGAGCATCTGCTTGCATCCTTTATCGTATTTGTACCTGCCTCATACACTGTGCTATAGGTGCTTAGGACCAACATATCACCATTTCCCCCATTTTGTAGATGAGGAAGCTGAGATTCAAGACAGTCAGATGATTTGCCCAAGGTCACGTGGCTATTCAGTGACAACAGCAGGACTTTCTAATAGATACTTTTTGCTCCTGACATGTCAGAGAAAACTTCCAACAGCCTCTGTCTCAAAACCGTCCTACTCCTGGTATGAAGAGTTACAACTACTTAAACAAATCAGGTGCTTTCCTCTTGTCAAAGTGACATGGAAGGAGGGAGGGACAGACAAAGGAGTAGGGGAGGCGGAGGGGGTTAACCGGGCAGCGGCATTGCTCACAGGCTGCCTCTCTTTAGATTTAATCAATCTAGGAGCCATGGGGCTAGCAAGGAATCTCTTTTAAAAACAGAATTACCTTCTGGGAAGATCAAGCCTCTTTCAGAGATACCCAGACGAGCCAGACACACTCTGGGAGTCAGCCGGTGTGGCAGTTCAAGGGTAGAATGTTTAGCCACGAGTCAAGAAGTCTTTAAAAATAAGGTGTTCTTTATACAAGGGAGTATCATACAGCAGTGAGAACGAATTAGCACACAATGCATAAATAAATCGCGCAAACATTAAGAGTAAATGAAAGAACTCAGACACCAAAGAATGCATATCACAGGATTCCGTTTTCTAAAGCTGGAAAACAGGCAAATGTAATGCATGCTGTTTTAAGCCGGAGGAGACAGAGGTAAGGAGGCAGGAAAACAAAATTTAGGTGTTGCCTACTTCTTTTGCTTCTGGAACCTCAAGTAGGGGCCATAGGCCCTGGAGTCCAATAGACCTGGGTTCAAATCCTGCTTCTGCCACTGAGTGACTTTGAACTAAAGTAACTTAAATTCCCCGTGCCTCAGGTTTTTCCATCTATAAAATAGAACTAATAATACCTTCTTCAAAGGGTTGGTGTGAGAAGTAAATGAAATAATGTATGTGAAGTGCCCTAGCAGCATGCGTAGGTGCAGTAATAAATGGTAACTATGATTATCCCCACCCCTGTTGCCTGATGGTAAACCAGGATCAGAGAACAGATAGGTAAGAGCACAGAGGCAAAGGAAGGGGAAGGACCAAATTAGCCTTGCGATCAAAGATGTGCGGAATTCACCCGCATGCATTCAGAGAGGGCTGTTCTTTCGCTTCCCACTGCCCACACAGTCTCCTGGGTTGTGCCGCCTACAAGTGCAGGCCAGCCCAAAGCAGCCAAAACAAAGCTGTTTGGTTCCATGCACACAGGCCCTTGCTCAGGACCCAGTGCTCATCTGATAAACCCATTTACACTGATGCTCTCAGAGTCCGGCTGGCAGCTTACTGGGTTACCCTGCTGGTCAGGCTGTGTTTTAACCAGAACCTTACGGATGTGACAAGGCCTTGACCTAGGCTGGGTGAAATTTCCCCTTATCCCAGATCAGCAAGAGCCAGGCAGGCAGGGGATGGGACAGCCTAAACGTGCAAGTGTTAAGGTCCAGGCTGTGGGAGCAAGCCAGAACCCAGGAAGTCTGAGACTGTAGGGACGTACCGGCTTCCCTTCCTTCTCGACTACAGAAAGAGAACAGGCCCAGACAACTTGGGCTCTCTCCACCTAAGAGGGGAAAACAGGCGTCCATCTGAGAGGCCTCGTCAGCTAGGGGGCCCATAGTTCCTCGGGAAGCAGAGCAGAGGAAGACTTTTGGGTTTGATTTTTGTGTTAAATGACATCTTAGGGCATCTGCACAGGGAATATACTGGTCAACAACCAGAAGGAGCAAACTGCGGATGCCCAGAACATGCAGGGGCCTAAGGATAAAGGGGGGCGGGGGGACACTTATCTATACCGACAGGAAGCCTGGGGCTGAGGTGGGGTTGACTGCAAAGGGCACAAGGCACTGTTTCTGGGTGACGGAAGTGCGCTGGATCTTGACCGAGGCGGCGGCTATGAGAGCGTATGCCTTTGTCAGAACCCATCGAACTGTACGCTTGGAAGGGGTGCAATTCATTTTATGCAAATTATCCCTCAACAAAGTTGCTTTTATTTATTTTTTTTTAAGATTTTATTTATTTATTTGACAGAGAGAGAGATAGCGAGAGCAGGAACACAAGCAGGGGGAGTGGGAGAGGGAGAAGCAGGCTTCCCGCTGAGCAGGGAGCCCGATGTGGGACTCGATCCCAGGACCCTGGGATCATGACCTGAGCCAAAGGCAGACGCTTAACGACCAAGCCACCCAGGCGCCCCAACAAAGTTGCTTTTAAAAGAAAAAAAAAGTTGATGCCTTAGTCACTGAGATTGTCCCACTCCAGAAGTTCTCTGGGAGGCCTGTAGGAGAACCTCAGTAAGCCACCACGTCCAACAATCTCCTAGTACCTCAGCGTCTGTCTAGTAATCTCACTGTTAGCGAGCCCTTTCTTCTCTTTTGATCATCACATCTACTGAGGTAGGCTTGATTAATCCCATTTTATAGCTAAGGAAACAGAGACACAGAATAGAGCCAGCCTAGGTCTTCTGACTCCAAATCCTGCTGTCTTTCCTGGAATGGGCCTCCGAGATCCCCCGAGTCTAAGGAAGCTAAGGTCCAGGGAGGATAAGGCGGCGCTGCTAGTTAAGGGGAGAGGCCAAAATTGAAGGCGGGCCTCGTCCCACACAAATGGAATGAGGAATTGTCGAATGGGGACCATCGAGAATGGAGGTAGAAGGTGGGCTTTTCCTTCTGCATCACTTCCAGGCCCCAGACAGAGAAGCAACCTTAAAACAAAAGCGAGGCTCCTTTCCAGCCCTCTCCACACCACCTCTCACGGCATGGAACAGCCCCCACCCCGCCCTCTTCAGTCCCAAGGGTCTTGTAACTTTAACAAACTACAGCAACGAACACATGCATTACCTCACCACAGTCCTGGCTTATTTCCTAGCAGCAATTGTCCAAAGCTTGCTCCATTTCCCCCCTTCTGTTGGCTGTGCACCCTTCGTCTGCCCATTCCTCGCTGCTGAAATCACAAAGCTCTGACCCCAGTGGGCCCGCAGGAGCCTCCGCCTCCTTCCCAAAGTACTTACCATTAGAAAGAGGCCCCTGGTGCATAACAGAGTGTATCCCAGGGCCCCTCTGTATACATTCTAATAGCATGCCTGTGTGTGTGTTTAGGGGAAAAATCCTGGGAGAATCTCAGGACACGATTGGTGGCAGTTAACTCTGGGGAGAGGAACTGGAGGGTGGAAGGAGGGAGGATTCTACTTTCCATTTGGTTTCTTTTCTGCTCAGTGTGAATTTTCCAACCAATGTACATGGATTACATTTATTTATTTATGCCAATAAGGATAGTCTAGGCCAGGAAATTATAAGCCAATCCCTCTTTTTTTTTTTCTATTTTATTTTATTATTTATTTGCCAGAGAGGGAGAGGGAGCACAAGGAGGGGGGGGAGGAAAGAAGGGGGAGGGGGAAGGGGGGGGGAGAAGCAGGCTCACCAAGCAGGGAGCCCGATGTGGGGTTTGATCCCAGGACCCTGGGACCACGACGGGAACCAAAGGCAGACGCCTAAGGACTGAGCCACCCAGGTGTCCCATATGAGCCATTTTCTTCTTATACATATCTATATAAAAAAGAAGAAAGCCTGAGATATATTAACTTTTGAAAATAAAGTATGCACCTGTAATGCACCACCTCCCTTTCTCCACAGTGACTGAAACATGCAGCAGTTTAAATGATACAAAGACAATGAATGATTCACCCAAATGAGATGGAGCCAGGAAGGGGTACAGGAAGGAGAGGCCCCAGGAGTGGCGCCTCCACCATCCTCAGTGGATGCATCACTCCCCTTTGAGCCACAGTCACTGCCATGTCGTACCTCAGCTGGGGTCTACTCCCGTCTGTCATTTTAGTCATACGCATTTGCTTTATGCGCTAGCCCTCAACACTCCTCCGACAAATAGCTTGTTCAGGGCAGGGACTGTCTGACTCGTCTTCGATTCTCTCAGAGCTTGATGTGTGCAGAGTAGAAAGTGAATAAACTTTTGTTAAATATAATGTTAAGACAGTCTCCAAGAGGATGGGAGGGACGGGGGTTGTCTCCAACTAGACAGGGCTAAAGCAGGCTGGACCTGCTCCCTCTTAACACTTGCGCTCACAACCTCTCACGGATTCCTCTCTTTTGCTCAGTGAAGGGCATGGTAACGTGTTTACCAAGACCTTCCCTGCTCTGGCCACACCTGCCTTTCTGCCCTGCTCCCGAGACAAATCCTGTGCCCCAGCAGTCAAACTGGTCCATTTACCACTCCCAGAGTGCACCTTGAGGCTCCCTGCCTTAGGCCCTTGCCTTTCCCAATCTCTGCCACTGAAAACCCAGCTCACACGGTCTACTCCCTGAAGACTCGCCTAATGAGCCCCGCAGGCTGGGCTTGCTTCCTCTTCCAACCCCCTTCCTCTTCCAACCCTCCTCTAAGGGTTGTAGCCCACCTTGCATTATGGTTATCTAAGCCTCCCCTACTGCAGCATAAAACCCTGCCTTCCCCAGTGTCTATTACATTGCTAGACCTTTAGAAGGGGAGAGGTGTAGTTCCAGTCAGGTAAAATTAGGTTAAGGGCTGGATCAAGCCTGGGTTGGGTTTAGGATTAGAATTAGAACCGGGTCAGTCAATTCCTAATCCCACTCACTAGGCGGCGCCCGCAGTCTCATTCCGGTCAAGACGCCTCCGGGTTTTGAAGTTTATTACCTGCCTAACAAGTTTCCTTCCTGCCCTACTGTCCCTTTAAGAAGGTGATCCAGGTGAGGCCGGGCTCCGCCCCCCGGCGCTGGCCCCGCCCCCCGCCCCCGCCCGGCCCTCCCCTCTCGCCCTGTCCTCGCGACCTGACCCAGCAGTCTGGGCCGAGGTCCCAGGTCCCGGCCCGGCGCCATGGAGCGGCGCTGGCCCCTGGGGCTCGGGCTGCTGCTGCTTCTCTGCGCCCCGCTGCCCCCGGGGGCGCGCGCCAAGGAAGGTACCGACCCCCGCTCCCGCCCCTCCCCCTCCCCCGGGGCTCGGCCGGCACCCGCGTCCAGGAGCCGGCATTCCCGAGGAGGCCTTCTCCGCGCGCCCCTCTCCAGCTCCCTTGTTTTGCCCCGCCGCCAGGCGATCGACTGGCCAGGCCAGCCTTTGGTCTTTGACCCCGCAACCCGCTGCTTTCCCGGGTCAGTCACTCTGGCCAACAGTTTGCGCCCGGTGGTGGGCAGGGAGCTCCTGACCGCCGCGGGGACGCAGCGCCCAGACCCCTACCCCAGCGATCGTGGGCATCCCTCATTCCCAGGCGGTCTCAGCCTCAGGTGCCCATCCCAGAGATCCGGACCCCATGAAGTCAGGGATGGGAAGTTGCCTTATGCCATCCTAGGCCGGAGGACAGAGGGACCTGCCGCTGGGCGATGGACTAGAACTCGGGGTGCAGGGGCTCCCAGATGTACAGGTCAAGCCTTACAGGTGAAGGCTTGCACACCCTCTCTGGCCCTACCACCCCTACTTCCCAGACTCAGCTGCGCCAGTACCCTCAACTGCCCACCCCCAACCACAGGCAGAGCAGGCCCTTTGCCAGTGGAAGGGAACCTCCCCACCCAGGAACCCCCTCTAAGGTCCCCTGTCCACACCCTACCCACTTATGACCCCCAGGGGCTGGGATCGTCTTTTGCCCATCCACCCTTCCAGTTCTGCAGCTGAGGGACCCCCCCTCCAGGCAGCACCAGCCCCCGCTGAGAGAGAGGGTGCAAGTCTTATGTGGGGCTGCTCTCCCCAACACTTCCTGCCTTGACTTTGGTCAAAGATCCAGCCGTCCAACCCTTGCCCGACTCTGCCTTCCTCCCTTCACGCTCTGGAGGAAGACAGACTAATCCCTAGAGCTCTTCACTCCTCCTTCCTGGGCTAAACCTCAGGAAGTCACAGCTGTTAGGAACAGGATGTGGATGGAAGCCTTGGGGCTGGGGGCCCAGGAGGAGGAATGTGGGTTGCATGTGTGGGGCCTCCTCTCCCAGAGGTGACAGGCCCCTCTTCTCCCTACTTCAGTCACTCTGATGGACACGAGCACAGCACAGGGAGAGCTGGGCTGGCTGCTGGATCCCCCAGAGGATGGGGTAAGTGTCAGGGGAGGGAAGGCTCAAAGCTGCAGGCCAGTGGGAAATGGGCGGAGAGGTGGGTGGAGGAACGGAGAAAAGAGCAGGAAAAACTGGAAGTGTCTCCTCAGGGAGGGGGAGGGGAGGTGAGTCAGAGCCTCCTGAATGGGACATTTGGGGGGGGGGCGGGTGGTCAGGCTACACCCCATGAAGAACGCCTCAGTGCCTGGCTCCTTCCGTCCCTATCCCAGTGAGGGAGGACTGAATACTTAGGAGGACTTGGCGGGTGATGAGCCCACATCCCCAGGGAGAGGATGCACCATAGTAGGGATGGTTGAGGGCTAAGAACCAAAACACCAGATGTGTCCTCAATCTGAGGTCCATCTATCCCAATAGAGTTGCACAGATAGGCTTCAGAGGGTCAGGGAACCCCATAAAAGTGTATTCTAAATTGTGTATATGGAGAGGAGAGCCAGAGTTTTCATCCAACTCTTCAAAGGGTGTTTGCCTCCCCAAAGGTAAAAGCTCCCCCACTAGAGGTCCCAGAGCCCTTGGCACCTTCTCCATGGGTTCCCCAGCCCAGGCACACCATGCGCTCCAGCTGTCTGAACCTGCTCCAAGTCCCTTCCCTCCTTGGGTCTTCCTAAGACCTAGTGAACAGAGATAGGTTCTTGTGAGTCCCAGAGAGCACCTTTCTGCCACTCAGCAGAGCCGGCCACAGAACCACGGGAGGCCGACCTCGTTGGCCTCAGCTTCTGGACTCAGGCCCTCGTCCCCTCTGGTCCTGGACCCCTTTCCCCTTCCTGTACTGGTAGGAATGCAGCCTCTATTTCTGGGATTGGGGTCACTTGCTCTCTTTCCCTCTGGGTCCTAGGGTCCTGGCTCTACTCTTAGTTCTCCCACGGAGTGGCCTATAATTAGAATTAATAGACTAAACCATAATGTATCCTACAGGAGGGGCTGCTTGGAAAATCCTGGATTAGGCCAGCCGTAATAGGTGCCTCATCTCCTAAACCAGATGATCACTCCACAGCCACGGGCGTCCATTTGCTGGCTCCACGGGCCTTCACCCCCGGTGTGGCCCAGCCGCCCCCCACCCAAATAACTCTTCCCTAATTGGGCTGGAGTGGAAGCAAGGCCCTTTTTGCAGCTCAGGCCAAACAGCTTTGCACCAGGAGGGCAAGAAGACAGCAGCAGTCACATACTCCCCATGTCTGCCTTCTCCCCTCCCCTCCTTATCTTTTAAGCACACACACTCACACACTCAAATTCAGGCTCCCCTGAATGTACCCATGGAGCAGCCAGCAGCCTGAGTGGTAAGTGAAAGGATTCTTGTCGCTGATCCTGGGCAGCTGCTTCTCCCCCATCTGTCACTGCTGGGACTGGGAGAGGCAGGATACAGCGGGAAACATCTGCTCCTGGCTCCAGCTGCAGCCATGGCACTCTAGCTAATGAGCTGCACATTAACCACCTACTGCCCTTCCACCTGATCTCCACCCCAGGCCTTCCACTTGGGCTTCCCCATCATAGCTCCTTCTTAAGAGCAGGCCGTGAGTGCCGTCATTGCCGGGACACCCTTGCCCAATCTTGGAACTCCCTAACATAAAGCAAAACTAGGTATCTCATGGATTTCTGCCCCTGCCCCACCCCACCCAGTTCTTAGTTAAATCCCAGAGCTGCGCGTAGCAATGAACGCCCTTGGAAAAGGAGACATTCTGAGGGCCTCAGACTCCTCTATAAGGGGGTTGCAACCAAAATATCAATGGGCTATTTTACAGAATTTGAGAGCTCCTTTCTTAAATCCATCTGGCAGAAAAAAAATATGTAAGAACGGCTGAGAATTTTTTTTTGAAAAAGAATAATGAAATAGAATACTTGCCCTACCAGATATCAGAACATAATGATACCTCGACTATAATTAAAACACGTGGCATTGCACAAGCATACCCAGGTCAATGGAACAGAATAGAAAACCCACATACGTGAGATTTTAGTATGTGATAACATTGGAATTGCAAATCAATGTGCAAAGTATAGACCGGACAGTAAATTGACAGCCGGATGTCCATAATTTAAAAAAGAAGAAGACAACAAGGAAGAGGAAGGACGTAAAGTTACATCTCCATTTCACACTATACGCAAAAATCTAAATTCTAGGGAGATTCAAATCTAAACCTAAAAGCCAAACCTACGAAAATATTAGGAGAAAATATAGAAGATCTTTATAAGTTTGGGATAGGAGAGCTTCCCAAGCAAAATACACAACCCAGAATTCATAGAGGGAGAGAAGAGAGATGTTATTATATGAAATTTTTAAAAGGTACCAACATCAAAGACATCATTAGCAAATTAAGTGGCATGATGGGAAGAAAACATTTGAAACATTTCAAGCAAATGCTTAATATCTATAATGTAAAAAAAAAAAAAAAAAAAGGGCTCATCCAAATGAATACTCAAAAGATAAGAACAGAATATCAGGCAAAGTTTACAAACAGATAATTACATAAAAATAGAAATAGCCAGTGAACAAAACAGAAATGCACAACCTCCTTCTCAAAAAATGTAAATTAAAATGGCAAGAAGCTGTGTTTTGTCCGTAAGATAGGCCAAAAGTAAAGAGATCGTTAATATCCAGGTTTTCAAAAAATGGGGCCTCATGCATTGTTGGTGAAAGTGTAAGTTGATAAATCCTTTTTGGAGGCCATTTGACAGTATCTTCTTTAAAAATTTATAATACTTATCCTTTGTTATAGCAGTTCTACAGAAATCTTATAGAAATATGTACATGTTTACCTTAAAAACTAGAAACCACCTAAATGTCCAACAATACGTGAATGATTAAATAAATCATGGTACATCCATACAGTGGAATGCTATTTTATGGATTGCTAAAGAGAATTAGGTAGATCTATTTATATTCTCGTGAACATCTTTTTTTTTTTAAGATTTTAATTATTTATTTGAGAGAGAGATCAAGAGAGAGTACGAGTAGGGGGAGAGGCAGACTCCTCACTGAGCAGGGGGCCCCACGCAGGGCTCGATCCCAGAACCCTGAGATCATGACCTGAGCCGAAGGCAGATGCTTAACTGAGCCACCCAGGCACCCCTTGTGAACATCTTTCAAAGATTATTTATTTGTTAAAAGCAAAAAGCAGGTTACGAAATAGCACTTATGTTTTAAAAAAATTATGTTAAAAACACATCCACACAAAAATATTCAAACATTTCTCTAAAGGCACTGAAAATGGTGTGGTGAGCTTTATTCCAAATTGTTCAGAGTGGCTCCCTGTGAAGGGTAGTCGGGTGAGAGGACCTTCACATTATATATGTTCTCTGACTTTTAACAAGTGCATAGAGACATAATGATCAGGAACATAAACTCGAGCCTAGAGTGCCTGGGTGCATGCCCCAGCTCTGCCTCTTAACAACTGAGGGCATAGGGCAAGTCATTTAACCTTGCTATGACTCAGTTTCCTCATGGAAAGTGTTTACAACAGTGACTGGCCCATTAGTGCTAGCCATTATTATTAGTAAATTTAAAAATTATTTTAAGGTAAAAGCAGGTAAGGGGGGGTGGACTGCATGGTGTCCAGGAGACCACCCAGCCCTGTCCGTTGTTGATTTTGATAGTGACCATAACTAGAAGGAATATCGGAGAGGGTGAGTTCCCCCAATACAGAAGAGTTCTATGCTTGTTCTTGCCCTCCAGAAGTTTAAAGGCCTTGATGTTAAATGTAGTATCCTCTTCTCTGAACAAATAGGCAGAGAGGTTTTGTGAATGAGCTTTTGCCATAAAAGTCTGCTTTTTGGGGTACTTGAGAACCTGCTGATGCGAACAGGTAAAAATTAGTGCTCATACTTCGGTTGGGAGTGGACTCATCGAAGGCACCGGGGCTTGCCGCAGATCATAAGGGGGTATTGTCTTGCCCGTCCTATATCCCAATAACTCCCGACCCTAAACATTTAACTGACTCTTCTCAGGCCCAGGGGTGGGAGGACAGCAGGACAAGTAGCTGAACCCCGGGAGCCCTGACACCAGCTTCCCCGTCATCAGCTCTAGAAAACCCATGTTTGGGGCGCCTGGGTGGCTCAGTTGGTTAAGCGACTGCCTTCAGCTCAGGTCATGATCCTGGAGTCCCAGGATCGAGTCCCGCATCGGGCTTCCTGCTCAGCAGGGAGTCTGCTTCTCCCTCTGACCCTCCTCCCTCTCATATGCTCTCGCTCTCTCAAATAAATAAATAAAATCTTTAAAAAAAAAAAAAAAAAAAAGAAAACCCATGTTTGGGGAGCAGGTGATGAATTGGAGCCTGACTCGGATTTCTCTCCCGCAGTGGAGTGAGGTGCAGCAGATACTGAATGGGACGCTCCTCTACATGTACCAGGACTGCCCAGTGCAAGCGGGCGGAGACACTGACCACTGGCTGCGCTCCAACTGGATTTACCGGGGGGAGGAAGCTTCTCGGGTCCATGTGGAGTTGCAGTTCACCGTGAGGGACTGCAAGAGTTTCCCCGGGGGAGCCGGGCCTCTGGGCTGCAAGGAGACCTTCAACCTCCTCTACATGGAGAGTGACCAGGACGTGGGCATCCAGCTCCGACGGCCCTTGTTCCAGAAGGTGCTTCTCAACCCCCACCCCCACCCCCCAGCACCGTTTGGTCCTAACACTGGTTCCCGCCTCACTCTTTCCCGTGACCCCGCTCAGCTAAGGAAAAGACAAAGTGGCAGAAACAGAAAGAGGGTCTAGGTGTCAAATAAGGATGAGAATGTGGGCCTAGAGATCAGAAGAGGTGGGTTTGAGTAGAGCAGCGCCCCCCTTAGCTGCGGGGCATACCTCCCAGGACCCCCGCTGGATGCCTGAGCCCCGGGCAGTACTGACCCCCAGATGTGCTGTGTTCTTTCCTGTGTGTCCCTCCCTGTGGTGAGCTTTCCTGTGTAAATCAGGCACCGTAGGAAAGTAGTAACAGTAACTAGTAATAAACCAGAACAATTATAACAGTATACTGTAATGAAGGTCATCAGGCTGTAGTCTCTCTCCCTATCAGTCTCTCTCCATCTCTGTCTCTTTCTCGAAATATCTCATTGTTCTGTACTCACCCTTTTCCTTCTGGTGATGCCGCGAGCAGATAAAGTGCCTTGTGAGGAGATGAGGTGAGGCCCACGGCCAGGTGTTGCGTCCTGACGTTGGGCTTGCGACGTGACCCAGCGTCAGGCTGCTATTGGCCTAATGAGGAAAGGTCAGAAGGAGGATCACCTGTTCCCGGCAGTGGGTGACACCTGCAACCCCAAAAGCCAAGCTGTGGATAAGGAGGAACCGCTGTGCCTCTTCTGCCGTGTCCCGCCTTCAGGCTCAGCTTAACCCCCGCCGAGGTTTCCCGGTCTGAAAAGAGTGTTGATAATAGGGCCGGCCTTAACCTGTTGCAGAGGCTTTGCCTCCGTTGAGATAACAGGCTTCCCTGGTGGAGGCTGGGAAGAGGCATTTGGACTTCTGCTGTCAGCGCACAGGGTGCTTGTGTGCGATACCCTGTGAGTCCGCCTGGAGTTGTGTAGAGAGACAGTTCCCTGCAGGCTCTCCCTCTGATACCATCCCTTTCTTTCCTACTCAGGAAAACGCACTGGAATGCAGAGGTATAAGGAGCGTATTATTACAGGATGTGCTCTCATTTTTTTTTTTTTTTCCCAAAGGGAAGATGTTGTAAAGTTTGTTATTAGTAATAAATTAATGATGACGCACTTTATAACTGATCACCTCATTGGCACGGAGGTTGGGAACACCTTCGAATAGTGGAAATTATATGGGCTGTGGTGTCTCGCGGCCCGGATTCCAGTCCCATCATGTCGTAGCTGTGTGATCTTGTACAAGGTCTCGAACCTCTCTTAACCTTAGTTTCTCTATCTGTTTAGTGGGGCTGGTAACCCATCCTACCTCGCAGGTTTACTGTATGGACCCAAACAGCGTCATCGTTCTCTATTCCGTGGGAATGAAGCATGACTTTGCCACGCCCCCCTCCCCGCACCTCTCCTTCCCAGGTGACCACCGTGGCTGCAGACCAGAGCTTCACCGTCCGAGACCTGGCGTCTGGCGCGGTGAAACTGAACGTGGAGCACTGCTCCTTGGGCCGCCTGACCCGCCGGGGCCTCTACCTCGCTTTCCACAACCCAGGGGCTTGTGTGGCCCTGGTGTCGGTGAGGGTGTTCTACCAGCGCTGTCCCGAGGCTGTGCACGGCTTGGCCCGGTTCCCCGACACTCTGCCCGGCCCCGGCGGGTTGGTGGAAGTGGCAGGGACCTGCTTGCCCCATGCCCAGGCCAGCCCCGGCCCCGCAGGGGTGCCCCGCATGCACTGCAGCCCCGACGGTGAGTGGTTGGTGCCCGTGGGGCGGTGCCGCTGTGAGCCTGGCTATGAGGAAGACGCGAGCGGTGAAGGATGCCTGGGTAAGAGCCTCGGGGAAGGGGGGGGGCAGCGAGGACACACAGGGGCCGCTCGGGGGAGGGTCCCCAAGTGCCAAGGGAGGGAAGGATGCCTATGCTCCATCTCAGCCATTTTTAGACCGAGTGGCTGAGCACCCCAGGGTGCAGGGTGTTTCTGGTACAAAGGATTGGGGAGAGGGGTGAATGGGGATGAGTCTACCGTAAAAACCGGACATCCATGGCTCTGCTGCATTCTCTCTGCAGTCTGCCCTAGCGGCTCCTACCGGGCGGACACAGATGCACCCCATTGTCTCAAGTGCCCCGGACATAGCACAGCGGAGTCTGAGGGGGCCACCCTCTGTACCTGTGAGAGCGGCCATTTCCGAGCCCCTGGGGAGGGCCCCCAGGTGTCATGCACACGTGAGTCTAGGGGGCAGGGCTTGGCCATCTTCGAGGAGCTGCAGGCCCTTTAAGGTTGGAAGTTTCCAGAGCTTTTCAGACATTGGGAATCCTTTAAAGGGCCAGACGCTTAAAGCTCCTCCCCTGCCCCTTACTTTCCCTGGAAGAATGAAAAAATGAGGTGATTCCTCACTTTTGGAATCAAATCTCCCAGCAAGGCCTTCAGAGGTGGGAGGAGGCAGGGGCCAGCAGCTTGTATGAAAGCAAAGCTGGCTCCTCCTAACGGCCCCTCTTCTCCTTACAGGGCCCCCCTCCGTTCCCCGAAACCTGAGCTTCTCTGTTTCGGGGACTCAGCTCTCCCTGCGTTGGGAACCCCCAGCAGATACGGGGGGGCGCCAGGATGTGAGGTACAGTGTGGGGTGTTCTCAGTGTCGGGGAGCAGCGGTGGACGGAGGACCCTGCCAGCCCTGTGGGGGAGGTGTGCGCTTTTCCCCAGGAGCCAGCGGGCTCACAGCACCAGCTGTGCGTGTCAGCGGCCTTGAACCCTACGCCAACTACACCTTTAACGTTGAGGCCCAGAATGGAGTGTCAGGGCTGGGCACCTCCACACCGGCCGGCGCCTCCCTGAGCATCAGCATGGGGCACGCAGGTGAGCAATCAGGACAGGACCGGGAGAAACCAGAAGGGCTTAGGACCACAGGGACAAACGGATGGGCAGGAAGCAATCGAAAAGCTACTGAAGTTATTTCCTCTTTTCTTTCCAAACCCACTGGAACCCTCCCGACTCACAGAGTCCCTGTCAGGCCTGTCCCTGAGGCTGGTGAAGAAGGAGCCACGGCAGCTGGAGCTGACCTGGGCAGGGTCCCGGCCCCGCAGCCCCGGGGGGAACTTGAGCTACGAGCTGCATGTGCTGAATCAGGTGGGGGGGGGGGCTGAGAGACCATGTCCAGTGTCCACGCCTGGGCACACCCCAGCATCCCTGGCCCAGGTGACGGGATGGAGGAAAATCTGACCACAGTGAACTGTGCGGCTTTCTCAGGACAAAAGCCTACAGAGAGCCCTGCCCTGACCATTCCCCCACCCACCCCACTCTATGTGATCCCAAGACTGCCCATCTCCTCCACCCGGTCTGGCTCGGCACAGCCAAGTTAACATCAGTTCTCATCCACAGGACGAAGAACGGCACCAGATGGTTCTGGAACCCAGGGTCTTGCTGACGGAACTGCAGCCGGACACCACGTACATTGTCAGAGTTCGAATGCTGACCCCTCTAGGGCCTGGCCCCTTCTCCCCTGACCATGAGTTTCGGACAAGCCCACCAGGTGGGTGGGTTCTCCTGTGCTCTACCCCAAACACACATGCACCTGTCATCCCCCTAGGCTTCTCAGACCCTGCTCCGATCAGTGACCTTTCCCCTTCCTGTATGCATGTGCAGACACGTGCACACCCAGTGTATGGACACGTGCACACACACGTACACAGACACTCAGGAGCTGCCCGGGGTGGGGAGAGCCCCACACGGACTCACAGGAAGCCCCCGCCCCACCGTAATCTCCTCAGATACACCTCCCGATGCTGGATGCTGCCAGCCAGTTTCCTATCCAATCTCCTAACCCCTCGTGCTCGGCAATAGGCAGCCCCAAGCTGGTGGTCCCAGTGCGAGGGCTCCCCGTGCTCTCTCACACACGTACCCCATCTCCTCGGGCAGGGGACACACACACCTGCGGTCCACTGAGGGCCCTGCCCCTGGGCATGCCCTTTCAGCCTCCATCATCCCGGTGGGCTCTGAGCCCTCTGAGCCCAGACTTCCTCACCCCATGTGCCACAGTTCCCAGGGGCCTGACGGGAGGAGAGACTGTAGCCATCATCTTCGGGCTGCTGCTGGCTGTAGCTCTTCTGCTCGGGATGCTCTCCTTCCGCTCAAGGTACTGTTCCTGCCCCTCCCCGGCCACCATCTGGGCTCCCTTTGCCTGGCCAGGAGCCCCGGAAGGCAGCCCCAGCCAGCCGCCCATCCCCTCGTACGAGAGCTCCAGCGTACCCCCACCCCCTGTTGTTTGTGGGAAAAACCCAGCCAGAGGCCTTTGGGCCCCTGCGGCAGTCCCGGGACTCTGAAGAAGCTGTCCCCTCACCCCCACAGGAAAACTCGGCGGCGACACCAGCCAAGGCAGCGTGATCGTGTTGCCGACGTGAACCGAGGTGAGCCCAGGGCACCTGTGCGTGTATATGTTGGGCGGCGGGGGGTGTTGGGAGGTGCCACTGGGATGGAACGAGAGAACCCACATTGGCCAGGCCAACTCTGGGAGCACAGGTTGGGGCTGTTGTCTCTAGGGCTTTTCTGTTTTGCTACCTAATTACCTTTGGTTAATTAACTTTGTACTGATAGCCCCCCAGAGGCTCTGTGCAATTACCTGGTAGCTCTTGGTGCCACTGTTCCAACACCCGGGTCCTGGGCGGCCTCCCCATCCTGGCTGGCCAGGTCTGTGGGCCGAGGCTCGGCGGGAAAAGGATTGCTGGCAGGCTCCCTAAAGTCCTCCAAGGCATGTGGGCTTCCTGCTGGTCACCTCATTAGGTGCCCCACCAAAGGGGGAGTCAGTGGTCCATCCAAGCGAAGGGGTGAGAGTGAGCCTTGTCTGGGAATGTGAATGAGGTGTGAGTGATCAGAGGAGTATGGCTAGCAGGGGTGAGGAGGAAGGGCAAAGAATTTGAAGTGTGGTCAGTGAGCCATGGGAAGATTGGGTCACTGGAGGCCGTGAACAGCTTTCAGGCCCAGGTTCTGGCCCACTGCTCTGGGCCTCTGGGGGCAGGGACACAGGGCTTTGCGCATGGACGGAGGAAGAACCTCATTGCTAAGGACAGAGACTTTCTCCCACTTTAGCCAAAACGGGACTCCTAAGGGAGCAGAAGAATGAGAAGGCTGGGGAGTGCTGCTGGCCCCACCTCCCCTCACCACCCCCCAAAAAACTCTCCTGAACCCTGCAGTTGGAGTTCCTGTGGCCGAGCCCTCCCCGTTCTCCCCACAGAGGACAAGCTGTGGCTGAAGCCTTATGTGGACCTCCAAGCATATGAGGACCCTGCACAGGGAGCCCTGGACTTCACCCAGGAGCTTGATCCGGGCTGGCTGATTGTGGACACTGTCATAGGGGAAGGTGAGCCGGGCAGGCCCCCTCTTGTGTGGCAGCACAGAGCTGCTCGCCAGTCGGCCTCTGTGCTGGCCCAAGAGCTCCTCGATGCGTTCCCTCTCTGTTCTACCCTGTGTCCTCCTTGAATCACTGTGCTCATGTTGTAACCCCCTTATCAGGTGTCCGAGAGCCGCCCCTGCTCCCCACACAATCTGCTTCTGTGGTTAATGGAGTTTCTGATGAACAGCCTCCACACGTCATCCTTGTCAACAGAGGGGTCACTGTGCCCAGGCCCAGGCTATTCTCAGATGGTTCCCAAATGTGGGAGAGATTCAGGGCCTCCCTCAGCCCGCATTGTACCCCACCAGGGGCCCGGTGTCCTTGGGCTGCCCTGATCCCTTGGGTCAGCAGAGGAAATGGAGCTGAGCAGGAGAACAAAGCTTTGCAGTGTCCTTACCAGTTGTGCAGCCAAGCCAGCTGAGCTGTGACCGGAGGATCTCGCAGAAGAGAGGAGGCAATGGTCAGCCTCCCTGGTCACTGGTGCACTGGCTCAGGCCCCGCCTGCCCTTTATGGACACAGCCCAGTGCCACCACACAACCGCCTTCACCTGGCACTTGCCGAGCAGCTCCTGCTAGCCAAGAACTGTGCTCGTGTGGGAGACGGTACTGGACAGGTCGCCGAGCAACAGTCCTCTTCCAGACTCCTGTTCCCTTCCTGGGAAGTGCAGCCCGAGCCCCTGGACCAACAAGGGCAAGCCACTTTTCTGATCCAGAGAAGGCAGGAACCTGGGGACTGGAGGATATGGCTGCCCGTCCCCCTAGGGGAGCCTGACAGGGCATCGGGCCACGACCTGTTTTCTTTCCACCCAGGAGAGTTTGGGGAAGTATATCGAGGGACCCTGAGAATCCCTAGCCAGGACTGCAAGCCTGTGGCCATTAAGACCTTGAAAGACACCTCTCCAGACGGCCAGTGGTGGAACTTCCTTCGAGAGGCAACTATCATGGGCCAGTTCAACCACCCACACATTTTGCACCTGGAAGGCGTTGTCACAAAGAGTATGAGCAGCTGTCTTCAGGAGCACGGGGAGGGAAAGAGGAGGAAAGGAGGGCGTGAGACCATCGGGAGTGAAGGGAAGATATGCTGCCAAGGGCAGGAAGTCTGGTTCTGGGTGGAGATGGGGAGGAGGCTGCCGTGCTGACGTGTGCTTTGCGTCTCAGGAAAGCCCATCATGATCATCACAGAGTTTATGGAGAACGGAGCCCTGGATGCCTTCCTGAGGGTGAGGAGGGCGGAGAGCCAGCTGGGCAGGGGAATGCACCGTGGATCCCTGGGGTTGGCTCCTGGTTTGGGAAGAGGAGACCCTGCCCATTCCCTAACCTGCCCACTCACCGTGCTGCAGGAGCGGGAGGACCAGCTGGTCCCTGGGCAGCTGGTGGCCATGCTGCAGGGCATTGCATCCGGCATGAACTACCTCAGTGACCACAGTTATGTCCACCGGGACCTCGCCGCTAGGAACATCCTAGTGAGTCAGAACCTGTGCTGCAAGGTGTCTGACTTTGGCCTGACCCGCCTCCTGGACAACTTTGATGGCACATATGAAACCCAGGTTAGAGCCGTGTACTCACTGAGCGTGCGCGCACACACACACACACACTCACGCAATAATGTGCCGTACCTGTAGTCACACGTGCACCAGTAAGGACACATGCTCCTGTGGACACAATAATTACTCATCCCTTTGCACAGCTGTTTTCTCCTCCCCTCCCCCCACCATGCCCTGAAACATCACCTTTCTGTCCTACTTGCCCTGTTAGGGAGGAAAGATCCCCATCCGTTGGACAGCCCCTGAAGCCATTGCCCATCGCACCTTCACCACGGCCAGCGATGTGTGGAGCTTCGGGATTGTGATGTGGGAGGTGTTGAGCTTTGGAGACAAGCCCTATGGGGAGATGAGCAATCAGGAGGTAAGCCTGGGGTACTCCTCCCCATGTCACCCCTAACTCACTGCTCATCTCCTCCCGAAATCCTCCCATGGCTCTTGCCTACAAATATCCTATTCCTTCTTCCTGACCCGCAGTTTTTCTGCACTTCCTTGGTCCCCTTTGCCTTACTCCCTGTTCTCTTTACTGCGGTCGTGGGCGGGTAGAGGCTCTATCGCAGTGATCTTGTGTGAACAGAGATTTCTCAGGGGCCACCAGGGAAGCTGAGCTTCCTACCTCAAGCCTGCCCCCCTCCCCTGCCCCACACCCTGTCCGCACTGCAGGTAATGAAGAGCATTGAGGATGGGTACCGGCTGCCGCCTCCCGTGGACTGCCCTGCCCCTCTCTATGAACTCATGAAGAACTGCTGGGCCTATGACCGTGCCCGTCGGCCCTCCTTCCACCAGCTGAAGGCACATCTGGAGCAATTGCTTGCCAACCCCCACTCCCTGCGGACCATTGCCAACTTTGATCCCAGGTAGCCACATTGGAGTGGGCAAGGGGTTTCGGAGGATGGATCTGGGAGAATGGAAATGGGCATTCAGCTACATTCACTGAGTGCTGGGCCTGTGGAGCTCTGGACAGAGCGCAGCATACTACTGAGGCAGGACCATAGTCAGCGCCCTTGGGGACAGTCCACCCTGATGGAGGAGCTGCCCTCCCGTCCCCGATAGCTCTAGTTTGGCAGAAGAGAGGACGCAAGTGAGATGGAAAGTACATATAAGCCGTGCTGACACCCTGATATCGACTCCAGGGAGCTTGGTCACTTGGGTGGGGAAGAGAGAGCAACCAGCAAGTACCAGTGGGATGCATGTTGGTACTGGGAGGGGCGGCCTTGTGGGGTCTCCCAGAACACATGGCCAGCATGGGTTGGGGAGCGAAGGGCAGGCTGATTCCAAATAGCGCAGGATCCCAGCAGCGTTATTTCGGGACTGTGGCCAGAGGTGAAGCTGGAGACAGGGGCAGGGTCAATGCAAAGAGGACCAGCTCTGCGGAGAAGTTTGCGCTGTATCCTGAGCATGGAGAACTATTTGACCAGTTTTTAAACTGGAGGGACATGATCAGAATTGTGTTTTACCAGAAACGTTGCCAGAATGTAGAGAATGAACTGGTGGCAGGGGTGAGGTGGGGGAGATGGGCAAGGCCGGACTTCGAATGCTCAATCAAGTAAGCTGGCCCTGGCATGCTGGCTCTGTATCAGACCACCATATATAACCTTGTTTCTGGGAGAAAATGTGCTCCAAGTTCCAACTTCTGAAACTATCTTTTGGAGCACAACTCCCTCGTATACTGGAGACTGCATGTGCTAATCTTTCTGGAATGTTGAACATTTTTCCCCCAGCAGATCTATTCTGCTAATGGTTGGGGCTCTGGCTGCCTTTAGCACAGGAACACTCATTGTCTTGTGGGTGTCGGAGGGCAAGAGTAACAGCCGGGCTTGGAGGTGGCAAGCAGAGGCTGCTCCCGGCATTCTCAGGGGCCACCCTGACGATGGCAGGACCCTGCCCGGCTTCCCCGGCCTCTGCTCTCCTGCCTTCTGCGTCCTCTCAGCTGGGACGGTTGACACTTGTGCGTCAGCCCCCAATCAGGCAGCACTGGCCGCCTCGGTGGGAGGTGGGCTGGCAGCCCGCTTGTGTTCGGGCCTCCCAGGGCTGCCACTTCCCCTGGGCCCGTCAGTGCGGCAGGACCGTCAGCCTGCCCACTGCCGTGAACACACCAGGAATCGGGCCAGGAAACGAGTTCACAGACAATGGCCGGGCTAATGCACAAAGTCCAGATAATCTCTGTGCTCAGACACCCAACTTGAATGCTGGCTGCAGATGCTCATAGGCCGAGCCCCGATTTCAGGGAAGCTGGAGCGGGGAGACAGAGGACACCTCCACCTCCCTCGGGACTGAGGCACCCTGTGTCCCACAGGGTGACGCTTCGGCTGCCCAGCTTGAGTGGCTCAGATGGGATCCCCTATCGAAGCGTGCCCGAGTGGCTGGAGTCCATCCGCATGAAACGCTACATCCTGCACTTCCGCTCAGCGGGGCTGGACACCATGGAGTGTGTGCTGGAGCTGACAGCCGAGTGAGGACCCCCTCCGCCTCCCCCCTCCACCCCGCTGCGGGCCTGGGTAGGGCGGGCTCCTGGGGGGGAAACCCATACCCACAGTCCCCTTCCATCGCCCACAGGGATCTGGCGCAGATGGGGATCACGCTGCCAGGACACCAGAAGCGCATTCTTTGCAGTATTCAGGGATTCAAGGACTGAGCCCCTCCCTCGCCCGCCCTGTCCTCAGAGAGCAAAGATGGGGCCATGGTCACTCCCCACGGCCCTGCCCTCAACCTACAAGATGTAGGCCTTCGGTGCTGCTCCTGCCCACCCTTCCTTGAGCAACTCACCTCTGGGCCGGGAGCCTTTGTTTTAAAAAGGGAGGTGGGGGTAGAAGTAAAAAGGTAATTGGGGGAGGGACCTGGGGAAGGGTTTAATATATATACATATACATATCTATTTTTGTAAATAAACAGGAGCTGAGTTTTCTCCTTTACCCACTGGCTTTGTTATCCCTGTATTTCCTCCAATCCACCCATGAGGGCTGTAGGCACAAAACAGTTGACTCCTAACGAATTCTGGAAAACAGGTTTTTTTATTTGCAGCTGTAGCCACAACCTGGCAGCATGGGGGTGGGTGGGAATGTCCAGGCCGCTCAGCCCGGCCCAGCCCAGCCTCCCGGAGTCAGGGAGTTTCCTGGCCTCAGCAAGCAGAGGACGCGGCTGCCCGGGCGCCAGCCGAGGGCATCGGTCAGCAGTGAAAGCAGCAGTGCTCAACCTGGTGCCCCCTCGGGTGGGGTCCACCGGAGGGTGGTGGGTGGTCCCTGCGGGATGGGGGCGGGCTGGAACCCGGGAGCTGGGACTCTGCAGCGCTAGGCCGTGCTGGGGCCCCGGACAGGGCACTTGGGATCCCGGGCTGGGGGCTGGCGAAGGAGAGGCCGGACGTCAAAAAAATAACTGAAGGGGGGGGAGGGTGGTCTCCGTGTGGGTGGTCCGCTGATGGGGAAGGGGCTCGCCCGCCCCCGCTTAGCTCTGGGCTCTGGCGGTGTGGCACTTCCGGCACAGCACGTGGCCATCCAGGGGGAAGCAGCCGTTGTCATCCGCCTCGATGGACAGCGGCTTCCCGCAGTCCTGGGAGAAAGGAAGGAGAGCCCGCTGGCGGGAGGCCCCGGTGTCCCCCACACCTCCGCCTCCAAAGTAGGAAGACCAAATGCCTCCTGGCTTGGCTGATGTCCAGTGTCACTGCCTGTGTCCCCAACCACACCCACGCCCACTCCTAGCCTCACCTGTCGCCCATTTTCACTCTTGTGCCCTAGGCCGCTCCCACCCAAGGCGGGCGGTGTGGGTAGAGCCATTTCCAAGGCTCCCACCCAATAAAAGACGTGGGACCCCTCCCACCTGCCTCAGCTCCCCCAGCTGCCTCCTTTAACTTCACCAAGCACAACCCCTTTCCCCTCCCACCGGGCACTCTCTTTCTTGGTTTATCCAAAACTCAGTGACGCCACAGCAAGCCCTCCCCGCACCGGCACAGTGACAGGAACATGGCCCCCCCAACCGCCCAGCCCCGGGGGCCGGAGGCGCGACCAACCTCACACTTGTAGCACTTCATGTGGAAGTTCTTATCCAGAGCGACCACTCGCACAGTCTCCTCGCGGCCGGGCTCAGGCATGATGGGCCCTTCGCAGACGGAGCACCTGGGGGCGTATTGCCTGGAGGGGCCAAAAGCAAGGCGGGAGTCAGACTGGGGGGCACGGGGTGCCCAGGGCTGTCAACTGAAGTGCAGGGAAATGCCATGGTGGTTGCATGGCAACAGGGCAGATGTCTTGGCCCACTTGCCTCACACCCCCAGGCAGAGGAAGCTCAACGGCGAAGTCCTAAGACCAGCCACCTTCTCGGGCCCTTATCAAGGGGAATTTCCTTGCCTTTCCCCCCTCACCCTCCCGAAGCCCCATCCGCCCCAGGAACCTCTGCCACCAGGTCTTTACCTGGTGGTAAAGACCACAGCCAGAGACGCCCTTCTCCAGCCCCCGTGCCTGGACCCCTGACCCTAGCCTACCCCGGCCACGCGGGTGTCTCCGCCCCACTGCTCGGGTGGGTGCAGGGAGGCATGTGACGTTCCGGACACCTCGGGTGGAATTCTGAAAACGTACACTTCACACACACTGGCAGGGGTGGGAGTGAGACGTGCAGTCTTCCCGCACCACCCCTGAGCTATGCTGTGGGATTCTGCTGCGGGCCTAGGAAAGGAGCCACCTTGTAAACACTGTTTCTAGGGGAAAACCAGAGCTCCAAGAAGCTGATCTCCAAAAGAACTTTCAGAACCCAGCCTCTGTGTGAAATGAAGTCCTTCTAACACACAAGGCTGAACACAAGACCACCCCAAAGCAGCCTCAGGGAGCCCAAGGCCAGGGGGGCCTCGCCAGTAGTGGGACTTGCTACCGAGGTCTGAGGCCCCTGGACGGCTACATCCAGACGAACGGGGCTCTCGCTGTCGGACAGGATGCGGGACCAGAAAGCGAGGCCAGGGGTCTGGAGCTGTCGTGGACTCAGGCGGGCAGCCTAGCTCCCAGACAACCTCAGAGAAGAGCCCGGAAGACAGGAGGTGGGTCCTCACTTGTGGTAGTCGGGGACACAGTGCGGCCGGTTGGCCTGGTCCACGATGAAGGAGGTGCCCTCCAGGGGGCAGGCGCAGACCACACAGGTGAAGCACTGCGGGTGGTAGGCCTTGCCCGTGGCCCTCAGCATGCGGTCAGTGATGGGCTGCCCACACGTGTTGCACTTCTCCAGAGTGTCCTGAGGAGGAAGCAGGAGGGCGTTGGCAGGGAACTCACACCGAAAAGCCAGCCACTGGGGCACATCTGCCCCGGAACCCCCCCACCCCGCCAGCCGCGCCCCGGGGTGCCGGACTCACAGTGTAGCAGCCCTCGCAGTAGGGCGCCCCCTCCAGGCTGTAGAACTGCTGTCCTTGCAGCTGCTGCTCACACTGGCGGCAGGTGAAGCAGGTGATATGGAACAGCTGCCCCAGAGCCCGGACGGCGGGCTGCGTGCGCGCCAGGGGCTGGTGACACCGGCCACAGGACTCTGGGAAGGCCAGAGAAGACAGAAGTGACGAGGAGGAAGGAGCGCGCGCGAGGGATGCCGAGCCGGGCCCGGCACCGGCCGGCGCCGCAATGCAAGGGCCCAGGTCCCAGCGGCTCGGCGGGGAGCTCACCGTTGACAGCCACGGTTTGCCTCTGAGGATGCTCCATGTCGTGCATCAGCTGCTGGGTCAGCTGCTCCAGCTCCTCTACCTCCTTCAAAGTCAGGGGTCCTGGGGCCCCCGGGGAGCGGACCTGAAACGCCAGTACTTTCTTCAGGCTCTCCGGAGAGTCACGCTGTCTGAGAACTCTCCCCAGCCAGCTCATCCACTTTCTTCCAGTAAGGACTAACTCCCCTCCCACTTCCCAGACACTCGGGTTTGACTCGGAAAGCTCCTCGTCCTCCCTCCCTGACCCCCAGCACCACACAGATAAAGGGGAAGGGGATGACCCTTCCGCCCACTCTGCCCAAACCACCCCCCGCCCCGGGCAGTCACGGACAGGCCAGAACAACTGAGCGGACAGAGGCCACACACACAGCAGCTGAGGTCACCGAAGCCCCCAACACAGCAGGCCACGCGTCAATGGCACAGAGCATGCTCAGACATGGCCCCCCCAGGAGTGGTTGGCACGTGACGGCATGTGCACCCATGTGCACACACACCTACCCGTCCCGCCTGCTGCTGAGCAGCCCCTGTCAGCGTGAGGACACAACACAGGCGGGAATCACAGGTTAAACCCCCAGCGCTCTCTTCTGGAGCCCAGCCCCCAGCTCCCCAGGCAGGGGTCCAGGACTACCTGACCCCACTCCCTCCCCAGTAGGCCTCCGAGAAGGACCATTCGCTAGGCCTGCCTACCCCTTCTATTAAGGGCATCCTGAGAGAGCTGGAGATGGGGGGGTGCAGGTGAGGTTAGGGGGCACCCTGAGCCGTGCCGGGGGGAGGGCCGCAGGGCTTGTGACCTGCACCGACGTCTCCACGACACTCCAACAGAAACACTGGGTTGGTTCTCTCCGTACTGGACAAGCCCACCCAGGCCTGTGCGCCTGTCACTGAATGTTCGACCTGCCAATGCCTTCGCTCCTATAACACCTGGAACCTCCAAGCCTCCCATCTTCCCCGCTACTCACACCCGTGCGCATCCAGAGCTGCCGTCAGCCCGGGGAAGCACAGCTCCACGGAGGCTCCAGCTCCCAGCCCTCTCCCCCGAAGCCTCCTACCACCTCCTGCCCTTCTGTGACCGTGGCCCCTGGAAGCCCCTTCCACAATGCAAACCTTACCCTCTCTTCTCCCAATCTTCCCTTCCTGGCATCTTGGGGACAGAGGAAGGGCATTCAGCCAGCCCTTGCTCTCTGGGGCCACTTTAGGTGTCTGTCCCATTCTTTGAAAGTATGAACTATTTGTACACATGGGCTCCCCGTGGGTATCCACATGCCTTCAAGACACGCTCCATCCAGCCACTGTTTTCCCTCTCCGCCTGCCGGCACCAACATCACGGCCTCAACACCCACGGCACTCAGACCTCCAGCTCTTCCACTCCAACTGCTCCAAATGACCTTCCGCCGCGGAACACTCTGGACCCGAGATTTACTGGTCTCAAGTAAGTAAATCTTCCTCCAAGACCCTGGTCTTGAGCTCCCAACAATTACCTTCCTCTCCCCCTCCCCATTCGTACCTACTGAATGAACCGACTCAGAAAGGCTGCTCTGCCTCCCGACCCTCCCCAGGTGTCTCGCGCATCGAAACCTTCTGGCTCGCCTCCCCCTAAGTCTGGTCCCTGAACCATCTATTTCCACAAGGCCCTCGCAACTGCTCATGCCACCCCCAGGCACCATCGCTGGCTTATCTGGCCACATCCCCAGCCTGGCCCATGCCACCGCCCGCTTCCTGCTTCTGCCTCCAAGCTGCAGAAAGTAGGTGGAGAGATCACTGAACACCGCAGTGAGTTCACAAAACACTGCAGCGCCCTCTGCGCTCGGCCTCAGCCCCGCTGGCTGGGATTTGGCTCCTGCAGATTCCCAGTCGCCTTCCCCACAGCAGCTGTTCCAAACCTTTCCATCTCCTCGAGCCCCCGACTGCGTGGCCCCCTCGCTCACCGATGACCTCACCTCCTACATGACTGAGAAGATGGAAGCCAGCCAGCTCCAGCTCCCTGCTCGTTCCTCCGCTCCCAGAAAACACTGTGGCCACAGCGCCCTTGCTCTCTGGGGATGCGCCCCTCCAGGACGCCATGCCAGCCACAACCCCTGCTCTCAGGCATCGTGAACCCCTCTCCCAACAGCGTCGGCCTCCTGCTTCTCACACGCTCGCCCTCCCTCCCCTCCCGCTGCATCTCCCTGCCAACCTGGGGGCAGGCCGCTCCCCCCTGAGGCAGTAGACTCACCTCCTTTCACTCTGTCCCCACCATAGGGCACCAGCGGGCCACCCCGGAGCCATCTACAACTTCCGAACGGCCAGATCTCTGGCCTTAGTCCTCGTCCACCTCAAACCCCGGCTGAGCAACTGCTCAGCCATCACATTCTAGAGACCCCACCCTGACTTGTGACCCTCTTCCTCCTGATGCCCGTCTTCCCCCCTCCCACCTGGTCAGCCCGAGCATCACCCAAGGTTCTAACTCCCAGACCCTCGGCTCCTCCTCTTGGCAGCCCCTGGGCCCCTGGGCAGCCCCCGAAGCTCCAGCAGCTGCTCCGGTGTCACCGCGCATGCTCCATTGCGCACGCCCGCGCCTCGAGTTCGAGGCCCTCTCCTGACACCCAGTCCTCCACGCTTAACTAGATGACAGTTCCAGCTGAGCCCAAGTCCTCCTGGAACCTGTTGCTCAACATGCTCACAACGGGACCCCCTCCTCTTCCCGTCCAAACCATTTCCCCTTCTGGACTTCTCTATTTTGTCGGCAACACCGTCATTCCCCAACACGCCCCTCCTCTTCCACCCGCTTATCAGTTACCAAGCCTGGAGGCTCTTCCTTTTTAACAGCTCTCATATCTGGGCCTTATTTTTCATTGCAACTAGCACTACCACGGCTGCCCGGGAGTGAACTCCCACACATCACTGACCTCCTACCTCCAGCCCAGGCCTCTGCTGGAAAAACTTCCCCCAAAGCTTCCAAAAGCACAACTGTCACCAGCCCTCCAACCTGACCACACGACTCCTCAAAACCCAGGACTCACAGGCTCCCTCGGTGTGTTGTCTTATTTTCCTCCGCCCTCAAGCCCCCACCTACCTAACCTCCCTAAGTACAGCTCTGCAATACTCCCAGAGGAACCGTCTACTTCCTCTTCTCCAAACACCCCTGCGAACCTAGTGCCCTTGAGTCTTGCTCATGCTGTTCCCACTCAAATGCCCTTCCTTTTCCTCTCGGGACTGGGGCCGCGACGCCTTTCCTAACCCGCAGGCCCCGTGCTGACGGCTGTCTGGAGTTCCTGTCCCACCAGATTCCGCAAAACTGACTGGCATTTGGCACCCCTTCAACTGTGCCTACACACTAACACACTCGTTCATGCTGTCCGCTAACCTGACGGCTCGTAGGACTACGTGACCGGCAGGGTCCCCTGAACCTGAAGGCAAAAATGGTCACACAGGAACGGTAACTTTCCTACTCTGAGCATTCAAGAGCTAGATACAGACCCCAGCCCTTCCTATGAGTTAGCTCACTTACTCTTCACGACCACTGGGTAGGGGAACGGTGGGGAAACTGAGGGCCAAAGTTCACCTAACTTGCCTAGGGTCTTGCGAGCCGGGAATTCTATCCCCAGCCCATCTGACTCGCTCAGACTTCACCTCTTTGAGAGACCTCTTCCCTCCAGAGCACAGAGCACAGTGCCTGGCACCCAGCAGATGCGAGCTCAGCCAGTGTTTACTGACGCTGTGACTCTTATCATCAGATGGGCCCCGGGGCAGTGAGAGTGGCTCAGAGGAGCAGAGACATTAACTCAAGAATCCAAGAAGGGGAAAGAAGCAAGGTTGGGCTGCTGATGATCTCATCCCTCCCTTTAACATTCTAGGGGGCAGGGTGCAAGGGAAGGTCCACCAAATCCCCCTCTTGATTCAGAGCTTGTGCTGCTCCCCGACTCCCGGTAAGGCCCCACCCAGACCCAGACCCAGCCAGGCCCTCCTCCTCCTCTGACCACTGACCCACCAGGCCAACTTCAGAGGCTCAAAACCCCTACCCCACAGCCCCCACGTCCACCTCCCTCTCTGGGGCCACCTTCACCCTCATTCTCTGGCTCCTGACTTAGCCCCAGCCCCAGGCCCCTGGTCTCAGGCTGGTCCTCCCACCCTTCCTCACCTGATTTTGGTTCTGAGCCGGTGGGGGCACTGGATGCTGTTTCTCCTGCACTCGGGGCTTCTCCTTCTGCTGAGCATAGGTGAAGCTGGGGGGCTGAGGGGAGCCTGTGCTACTGGAAGAGGGAGCTTCAGGGGACCCCAGCTTCTGATTGGGCTGTGACCCAGGTCCACCCGGGGCTCCAGGGCTGAACTTGGAGGCCACGGGAGTGAACTTGGGAGTGACTGGAGAAAACTTAGGGGCAGGAGATGGGGCTGGGGGTCCTCGAGGCTGGGTGTTAACCAAAGGCACAGGCTGGGGATGAGCCTGGGGCTGGGGCTGCACGTGGAGCTGGACCTGAGGCTTGGCCTGGGGCTGCACATGGAACTGGGTCTGGCTGGGAGGCTTAGCCTGAGCCTGAGCCTGGGCCTGGGGCAGAGGCTGGGAGCTAGAAGGGGACTTCCAAGGAGGCAGGGGTGCCGTGCCCCCAGCTGCAGGCTTAGTATTGGACTTGGGGATGAATGGAGTGGCGACTGGTGGGGGTACATATCCAGATGACACCTGCAAGGAAGGGGAGCAGGAGGGAAGAGAAGCTCAGTTAGAGGGGTGGGCCCACCTTTCCTCCCTGCCCTGCCTTTCCTAGTCTCCTGTCCCTTACCCGGGCTTTGAAGGGATCATTCCTGGTCATGTCATCCAGCAGCGAGGACAGAGAGTCGATCTCCAAATCAATACTGCTCACCTTCTCCCTGGGCTAGAGGGTCAGGGGTCAGAGCCCCGATCCCAGGTCTCCATTCCCACCTCACCCCCATCAGGCCAGAGGTGCAGGGGAGGCCAGAGGTAAGGACTCTCCTCTCCTCCCTGGGGGGCATCCCACCGTAGCCACCCCTCCCAAGCCCCCATACCTGTGGTGGGGGAGGTATGGCAGCCTCGGGCCCTCCCTCTTCCTCCAGTGGAGGCGGAGGGGAAGGGAAGATCTCCTCCTCCAGAGACTCAGAGGGAAACGGTTCCTCCACAGGGGGAGGGGGAGGTGGGAAGGCACCTCCTAGAGCACCCTCCGAGTCGTCGCCATCCCCAAGGACAGGAGGGGGTGGTAGGGGAAAGTCTGAGGTAGGAAGGCGAGAGGGGACAGTCAGGAGAGAGGACAGTCAGCAGGAGACCCCTCCACCCCTTCCCCAAGTTACTCTCCCTCTCCAGCTCTCACCCCTAACCCAAGAATTCTCCCGGGGGCCGCGGAGCGTGTGGGAAGGAAAGGGAGAGGCAGGACGCCCTGGGAGCACTGGGTCAGTAAAGGCGGGGGACTCGACCGTGGAGTGATGCAGCTCCCGTTACACTTGGGAAAACGGACCCGGAGGGGAAGATTCGTGCCCCACATTCCCGCCTCCCCACCCCCAGGCGGGGGACTTGGAACGGTCCCAGGAGCCCTGGCTCCCAGCCATGAGCTCCACGATGAGGTAAGAACATCTGCTCGGGACAGGCTAGCTGCGCCCAGCCCCCTTCGTGCAACCTTTCCAGGCACCCCCAAACTCCCGAAACCACTGTCCCCGCCCGGCGCAGAGCCGCCGGGGTCCAGCCCCCAAGCCCAGCCGCATACCTTCCGGGGGCGGCGGGGGGATCTCGCCCACCCGGCCCATCTGCGCGCGCTGGGCCCCGGCGGCCGGGGGAGCCTCGCTGTCCCCGGGCCGGAAAGGATTCACTTTGGGCTTTGGGGCCACCACCGGGCCGAACTTCTTCTGCGGGGCGTAAAAAGCCGGAGCCGAGACCGAGACGGAGATCGCGGGAGGCGGGCGGGGGGCCGCCATGGCCAGGCCGGGCTGCTGGGGGTGGGCGGCCAGGTTACGCGGCGCCGGGCCCGGGCGGACGACCCCCAGCCGGCCCGGCTCCCCGCGGCGCCCGCGCCCCCGCCCCTCCCCGTGCGCGGCCGCCGGGCGGCTCCCCGCACCTCACCGCGGGCCGGAGCGTGCGCGCCGCGTCTCTCGTGGCCGCCTCGCAGCCGGGTCCGAGGACTCTGCGTCCGGGTCCCGAGCAGCCTCCAGCCTGGCGGGGAGGGACGCAGGGAAGAGGGAGGGAAGGAGGGGGCGGGGAGAGAGCGGCGCTCAGACCATACAAGGAGCTGCCCGGAGAGGGGGCGGGAAGAGGCGGGGAGGGCGGACCCGGCAGGAAACTCCCCCAGGAAGGGGCCCTCCTCCGGACCCGGGGCCCGAGGCTCAGCCAAGGTCCTCCCGCCCCGCCGCCCGGGCCGGGCCCAGACCTCCCCTCCCCAGGCACAGGCCTCTGATGTCATTTCCTGACTCGCCACCGCCACCACCTGCCCCCCCACCCCCCGCCCGACCCGCGGGTGCCCGAGATCTGACTCACCGTCTCCACTCCCGGCGGAGCCCGCGGAGGTCGAGCGGCTGCCCCAGAGGTGGCGAAGCGGCCCGACTGCGCGTCCGCCGCGGCGCAGCCCCCTCCTCTCCCGGCCTGCCGCTACCTGCCCCCGCCACCTCCAGCCGCTCCTCCGCCTCCCACCCAGCCGCGGGCCCCGGGCCCCGTCCCCTCCGGCTCAGCCCAGACCGGCAGGACTGGGACGGAAACGGGCTCCAGGGTGGACGGGGATGGTGAGTGGGGGTTCTCCCTGCCCACGCCCCCCCGGGCCCTTCTGTGACCCCGAGGCGGGGTGTGAGCACGAACCTCGAGGGTCCTTGGAGGATCCTAACTTCAAATCTTGGGCAGCCGCCTAAGGCTTCTAGGAATTCGCATCACCCGCGCCCCCGCCTGCAGATCAGTTAAGCTTCGCGGGAGGGAGAGACCGGGAATGGAGGTGGGGGGCGGGGCGGAGGCGAGGGCGGCCGACGGGAGGACGGATGTGGACCCGGGCGACAGGGCTTCGCCAGGACTTCAGCGCCCACCGTGACCCACCCTTCCGAGAGCCTTTGCCCCGGGGCAAGCGGAGCCTGCGTTCGGTGGAGCCCCCCCCACTGGTCCGACCGGATTCCTCAGCCTGGGACTCAGCCCCTGGCTACGCAAAAGGGACAGACCTAGGCGCTTTTTTTTTTTCTTTGTTTTTAATTGAACATGGAAATTTACCAAATTGCTGCCTGAATTCCAGCACATCACTACCTGCAGAGTAGGCAGACATATGGCATTTCGGCCTGTGGGGCCAATGTATCACCCGCGGGTGCTTCCTTTTCTCTCATTCTGTGCTGCCAACCTTCACTGCTATCCAAGGCAGTCGGCACCATACTCAATAGGCACTTCCAGTCCTTGGCCCTCCAAATGGGCCATACCCTACTGTCAGCGGGCCTCTGGGCCATGCTCTAGAGACCTTCCAGACTCAGCCCTCACATTTGCCACAAGAAAACAGGCTGGGGGGCTCCTGGGGGGCTCAGTCGTTAAGCGTCTGCCTTGGGCTCAGGTCATGATCTCAGGGTCCTGGGAGCCCCTCTTTGGGCTCCCTGCTCCTTGGAAGCCTGCTTCTCCCTCTCCCCCTCCCCCTGCTTGTGTTCCCTCTCTTGCTGTGTCTCTCTCTGTCAAATAAATAAATAAAATCTGAAAAAAAGAAAAAAAGAAAGAAAGAAAGAAAACAGGCTGGAAGCTTAGGTGATGCGGCCAGGTCCTACCCAGTAAGCTTCAGGGTCTAGACTAGAACTGGGTATCTTGAGGGCTGTAATGTGAGAGCTCATTCCCCTATGCTCTGGTGTCAGGTAAAGCAACCCTGGATACAAGAGAGCAGAGTGAGGTCAGGCTTCAGAGACCCAGCCTGAGTGCCCAAAATAAGTGACAAGTGTCTTCATTCTCTCTGCTTCATTTTCTCTGTAAAAAAAGGGTGATCTTCAATCCACCGACCTTATTGCATTGTATGGAAAAACAAATAAAACTCCATATCTGAAAGTGCCATGTAATGCTCAGTATTATTATTCAAGTCCCAGTTCTGCCCAGAAAGGAAATTCTGGTGGGTTAACCTAGAGCCAGTTTCCCCTTGGGGTTGGCAGGCAGACCTCTCATGGGCCTTGGTACACGCAAAGCCCTGCTCCTTTCTTCCACCTTATGGAGTAACTAATTCTACGTTCATCTCCTTCTATGACCCCACTCATCTTTTCTTTTCTCTAGCGTCCTACTGTCTGCCCCGGGATTTCTCTCAGCCACAAGCACGTGTGGCCAAGTATGATACTGAGCCTGCAGTGCAGACCTCCTCTGACACGTAGGAGCTGGTTCTGGGCCTGTCCCTATGAAGATCTGCTAGAAATTTGATACTAGATTTTCCGTGCATGTCGGAGATGGTGTCTTGGGCTTTACGGACCCAAAGTCTCACTGCCAACCCTTCAAAAGACAGTTGGCCCTTGAACGACATTGGTTTGAACTGTGCGGGTCTATCTATACGCAGGGTTTTGTTTTGTTTTGTCTTTTGAGGAATACAGTACTGTAAATGTAGTTTCTCTTCCTTAAGATCTAATTAACATTTTCTTTTCTCTAGCTTCCTTTATTGTGAGAATACATCATATAATACATATAGCATACAAAATATGTGTTCATGGTCTGCTTATGTTACTTCCAGACAACAGTCTATTAGTAAAGTCTGGGGGAGTCAAAAGTTATAGGCAGATTTTTGACTGCACAGGGGTCAGGGCCCCTGACCCCCACGTTGTTCAACAGTGAATTATACACCCACTTGGGGATAAAAGCTAGGAAGATGGTTTCCAGATAGCATTGCAAGAGTAAAAGCCGACTACCCTCCAAATGTCTCCTTAAGGAATGTGCGTGTGCGAAATATAGTACGTTTAATTGTTAGGCAGCTGAACCTATTTATAAATCAAGAATAGAAGAGTGCGTAGGCAGGCTTCGTTTTACTGACAACTAAGAGCATTTGGGATACAGAATATTAAACCTAAGAGTTTTAAGCCAGCTTTTCTAAATACAAGTAGAAACGCTGCAGAGCATCCCAGAAGGACACATTCACTAGGCTGAGACATCTCAAGCGTAGCTTCAGGGTCACACAATGCACACAATGAACAGGGGCAGCCCTACGGATTCTTAGGTATTTTCTTAAGTAAGCAATTCTAATTGGCTTTTTCGGGCAGTAGGTGTAAAGTGTAGAAAGTGAGTAGATGTTCTCTGGGGCCAGGCGAGAGAGAGGACGTGACCTTTTGCTACCGAAAACATCTCTGCACACCTCCGAGGACCGATATTCACCAGGTCTCAGAAGGTTTGCTTCAAGGGCACACAACATAAACAAGAAGTTAGAGGCAGTCGAGGAAAAAAAAAAAAAAAAAAGGAGGGAACCAGGGCAAGGAATTCCGAAATGAAAAGAGGGATGTCATCACCGAGTTCTTTCTGTATGCTGGCTGCAGACAGAGGGTCAACAACGCTCCGGACGTGGTGCGGGATGCTGAGACAAGGGCAGGAACCGCAACCACCATAACGTCACCACCACGTAACGCCACCACCACCAATAATAATAGCACACTGAGCTGCAGCTTATGTGTGCAGCCAGGCACAAGACTAAGCACTTTAAACATATCCCCCCTATTTTATCCTCACAATAAACCTGTGAGGAAGGTACATTATTATCCCATTTTTCAGGTAAGGAAACTGAAGCCAACCAGATGTTGGATTTCTTTTTTCAACTCCAAAACTGCAAAAAAAAAAATTGCAATGCAAAAAAAGAGAAAAATTGCAATACAAATATTTTACTATTTGAAGACACTTCTGCCCCCCACGTACACCCTTGCAGTCCCTCATTTCTTCCCTTCAAGAGCCCCAGCCTGGTGCATCGACAACCTCTTCAGGTAAGCCTCCGACTCCATCCCTCACTGAAGTACTGGTGCCTTTCTGTCTGTCTGTCCATCTGCATGTATGTATTCACACTCACGTTTTGTATATATGAGATCTATATATACATATATATGTATATATATGTATTTTATATCTACATTCTAGGCACGCTGGAGATTTTGTGTATACATACAAGAGACAAGCCTTTGTACCCAAGTGTGAGATGCCAGCAGAAGACATGCTTAGGCTACAAGCAACCTTTTGTATATTATGCTTTTGTATAATATATAGTTTTGTATAATAGAACATTTCCAGGAGGCTTCTCAAAGAGTTGTTAACAGTGGTTGGTGTTATGGTATGGAACTGGGAGCAAGCAGAAGACTTTTATAACTGTTGTCTTTTTCTCCATTAACATGCATTACTTTTATAATTTTTAAAAAGGAAAAGAAAGAAAGAAGAGCAATGACAAGGCCACTGTCTCTTCCCTTCGGTTGGAGGGCTCTCTTGCACTGAGTACCGGGAGCACAGGGTCTGCAGCTCTCCCGCTTCCTCCAATATTTACTCCTCTCCTAGTCCCCCTTGCATTTCTTGTCAGTGCAAAATAAGCTCTCGCAGCTGGAAGGACAGACGCCAGGCAGGGGCTGGGTCGGGGCTGGTGCAGCACCCAGCAAGACCCAGGGAGCTTGGTGGCAAAGCCAAGTAAGAGCAGCGTCCTGCCCAGCCCAGGGGCCACCCCCTCCTCCCCACCCCCCTGCCATGGAAAGGATGCACTGACAACCACAAATGCCCCCTCTGTCCTCCTTTCTTCCAGGGCCGGCCCAACAGGCTGATATCAAAACAACATCCTCGGTGCACTTTTCTCTTCCCTCCCTCACTTCGGTTCAACCAACATTTACTAATAACTTCTATATTCTAGGCACTCTGGATATAAAGATAAAACCAGTTCTTGCCTTCAAGGAACTCTCCATCTAGAGGAGAAAACACTTAAGCGGATATTTTAGTATAATAGGGTAAGTGTTCAGGTTAGGAAAAAAGCTTTCGCCCACCCAATAGTGCTGCTTGGTGCGGCCACACTCCTTACAATAACCGGGTGGCCTTCTGGCCCCTTAAACCTCATTATGATGGTCCCACCAGGTCCCAAGCCGCAGTGAGCAGAGCCTGCGTAGGGCATCCAGAGAGCAGAGGTCAGAGGAGCAGTGGAAGGCAGGGCTCCATCCATCCCCAGGTCGGAGCCAGATGGGCACCCAAAGGCGCTGTGTCAGCAAGGCAGAAATGCATGGTGGCCGTGGGGGGCAGGAAGACAGATGGTCAGATGGCGAAGAGTCAGCAGCCAGGGAGCTGGGAAGGGCAGACAGGAAAAGAGACCCAGGGCTCCCACAGCAGCACGGGGGGCTTGCTGGCACAGGGTCCAGCCACTAGCGAAAGCATCTGCTGCCTTCCTTCTCCCTGAGCCCAAGCAAGCCAAAATCAGAGAGGTCTGGCCTAGAAGCTCGAGTGTTTGTCACCAAAAATAGCAGATTAAGTGGCTCTAGAGAGTACACATCTCGGGAAGTAGGGGGGTTAACTATAGAGAGATAACCTAGGTGCTTGAGACGAGGAGTACTTCTGTTTCTTTCGTGGTTACTGCCTTTAAGAAGATGGGCCTAATATGAAGAAACCCACCAGGCTAATTCTGACAAAGGAAGTGGGCGCTCCCGAGCAAAGCCACAGAGCTTGTTCAAGCTTCCTGGGGTGCCTTCCTGCCACTGGGTTTATTTACCTGCCATCCAGAGATGCCACCCACGCGGCAAACGGACACCCAGTCTCAGAGAGAGGAGAGAGGATCCACCCAGAACACAGACGTCTTCCTACATAGACTGTCCCCTCTCGCTTCTCGAGCAAAGCCAAGAGACAAGCCTTTGTACTCCAGTGTGAGATGCGAGCAGAGGACACGCTTCGGCTACCAGCAACCCACCCAATTCCAGCCAAGCTGTCGTAATCTCTGTAGTAGCAGGGCCTAGGAGACCTAGCGCGGCGCCTGCCACAGAGCGGGGGGCCATGTGTGCATTTGCAGACTGAAAGTGAGCTCCTGAACCATGGAAATCTCATACTAGATCAGAAAGGCCTGTGTTTAAGGGCTTTTAAATCATCTTGAGTCGTTCATTTATCCATTTAACTGACATTTGTTGAGTACCTACCGTGTGCAGGACTTCGTTAGGTGCTGGGGATACAATATTGAGCAATAACAGACATGAGCTCAAGGCCTCATGAAGGGCCACGCCCTTGGAGAGGCTACTAGGGGAGATAAATATTAATCCAATAATCATAAATGCAAAACTGCAGCTGTTACTAGGACTTCGAGGGAAAGATATATGATGTCTCACGAGAGATGCGATCTGGTGCGGGAGCTTCAGGAAGGGATGGCCAAGCTGAGATCTGAAAGATAAGGAGTTAAGGAGGCAAAGTGGGAGGGGAAGGGCATTCCACGCAGAGGCAGGGGCAAGAGCAGAGCCCTTGCAGGCTGTGGGCACGCGCTGCCCGGGGGAGCGGGGGAAGGCGGGCTGGGCGGGACCCTCCGCGGGTGTGGCGGAAGCGCGCTCCGGGGAGCTGGAGAGGGGGCGGTGCAGAGATGCGGAGCGCACTTGGTCCCGCGAGCGGCGGGGAGCCACTGCAGAGTTCCAGGTTGAAAAGAATGGCATGAAAAGACGGGAGTTTTGAAAATCTCACTGTGGGGGCAATGTGGAGAATAGCAGGAGGGTCCAGGACAGATGTGGACAGACTCATGGGGGAGGAGGATGTTTGTGGAGATGGACAGAAGTGGATAGATTGAGGGCTGTTTAGGGAAGAAATCATCGGCAGAACCTAGTGACGTCTTGAATCTGATGCCTGGGCAGGGAGGGGAGAGGATGGGGAGTTGAGGAGAACGAGGCATCGTGGACCCAGCCCAGCTTCTGGCTGGTACCTGCCCAGAGTGCGGTGCTCAGGGCTGAGAGGTGCAGGTCTGGGAGGAAGACTGTGTTTTGCTTTGGACTTGCTAGGAATGAGAGGGTGTACGGTAGGCAGTGGGCTATCCCGGTCCAGAGCAGAGCAGAGAGAACTCTGCGGAGTATCCACATTTACGAGTCATCTGCCTCCACGTAGTAATGCGAAGCTGCTATTGGCTGGAAAAAAATCGCCTAGTGAGTAGTTGAGAGGACCTACGATGGGCTTTGATGGATTAGAGCATTTGTGGGACAGGTGGAGAGGGAGGCGCGACTCTCCGAATAAAGAATCCCCTCCCTAGGCCCCCTCCTCCCCTCCAGTAGGGGTGAAGAATGGAGGCCTCCTCCCTTGCACCTCCTTCCCTCCCCACCTGGCCTCCATGTGCTGTGATTGCATTAAGCCCCTTAACCCCATATATCAGTCACGGTAGGAAGCCCCAGATGCCCAGCTCACCCCACATCTTGCTCCTCTGCCCAGCTCCTGAAACCAGTGCTGGGGCCCTCGGGATCTCATAGCCACTGCCAACCTGTTCTTCCAGCATTCTCTCCCCTCTCGCTCTAACCTGGATCACCTCTGAGGACACACCCCCCTCTGCAGCCCTCTCAGGTGGCAATAAAAGTTTTCCCCTAGACTTCTTACCAGTAGCCCTGGATGTAGAACAGATCTCCCTTTTGATCCTCGTTACTGCTTCCACACTATTCTCCTTCCCTCCTCCCTAAAATTCCCAGCTTTGAATATCTTGTCATCGGACTATCCCACCTACTGTCTGTCTGTGGCACAGCCATCTATTGCCCTGGGCCATTACTCCTTGTTTCCCATTGTTATGTCCTAGCTCACGGGCACTTTCTCCAAAATAACGTTGCTAATAAGTCTTGGTGATTTCAACATCACAAAGATGATACCTTCCTTCCCTCTGCATCTCTGTTCCTTGCACTTCTCTGGTCCCACGTCTTTGCTCTGCCTCAAGCACTGTTCCTTGTGGTAATACCCTATACCAATATTGACCAAAAGAAATGTGAGCCATATATTTAATTTAAAAAGAAACTAAAGGGGTGGCTCAGTGGGTTAAGCGTCTGCCTTTGGCTCAGGTCATGAGGGTCCTGGGATCGAGCGGAGCCGTCAGGCTCTCTGCTCGGCGGGGAACCTGCTTCTGCCTCTCCCTCTGTCTGCTGCTCCCCCTGCTTGTGCTCTCTCTCTCTGTGTGTCAAAAGATAACATCTTTAAAAAAAAAAAAGAGGGGCGCCTGGGTGGCTCAGTTGGTTAAGCGTCTGCCTTCGGCTCAGGTCATGATCCCAGGGTCCTGGGTTCGAGCCCCGCATCGGGCTTCCTGCTCCGCGGGGAGCCTGCTTCTCCCTCTGCCTCTGCCTCTCTCTCTCTCTCTCTATCTCTCATGAATAAATAAATAAAATCTTAAAAAAAAAAAAAAGAAACAGGTCACAGTAACCTCAATAATAGGTTTAATGTAGTGTATCCAAAATATTATCATTTCAACATGTAATCAATATTTTAAAATTATTAATAAAACATTTTATATTTTTTTGGTACTAAGTCTTGGGGATTTGGAATGCATTTTACCCTTACATCACATCTCGATTCAGACAAGGCCCATTTCAGTGCTCAGCGGTCATCCGTCACTGGTGACTACTGTGATGGACAACCCCAGCTCTAAAAGCCTTGTACCACCCTTTCCCAATCACAGTTTCAAGCAACCCTCTCTCCAACCAGCTCCTCATATCTTTCCAGTTCACTCCCTTCTTTTAGCTTAACCCTAACAATCCTTGGACCCACTGGGACCTACAATTTATGTCAGCTTTTCTCTTTATCTCCCCCTGCATCATGCCCTCCCTACCCAGTTGAAATGCCTCGGGCAATCATGAGAGCTACAGCCTTGCACCTGCCCTCAAATCCCTCCTGCATCCCACTTTGTGGTACTCACTGGGCAAAACCCAAACCTGGGTTCAACCCAACTCTACCAAACCCACACCTGTAGCCAGGCATGGGGCAGGAGGCAAACACACAGCCCTTCTGACCAGTCTCATTTTAAAATTCATGACAACAAGCCTTCTGGTACCACTCAGCAACTCCACTTCCCCGTAACCATGCCAATTTCTCTTGTCCATTCACTTCCTACTCTTTCAAAAGACTTCTAGTTCTTTCCTCTCTTCAACTTCTACCCCATCCACCCCCACCACCGATGACCTTGCTTCCTGTTGCACTGAGAAAATTGATGAAATGGAAAAGACCTTGCCCAGGCTCCCCTGATGTCCACCCCCACCCTGAGTCTGCGTTCCTGCCCTCTGCTCTCCTTCCTCTTAGTCTAATAAATGACCCATAAAGCCGCTACCACTCTTGCACTAGATTCAACACCTCCTCATCTGCTCCAGGATATTGCTCCAGGAATTAATGCACTCTCTTGAATTTCAGTGTTTCCTTCTCCACTAGATCATTCTCATCAGTATAGAGATATATGCTAGTGTTTGCCCCAACTTAGAAATTAATGCCCCCCCAGCTACCGCTCCATTTCTCTGTTCATTTCCTGAGTTCTGTATACTTGTTATATCTAATTCTTCTTCTCCCATTTTCTCTTAACTTGCTCTAGTCATCTTTTACCCCCAGCACTATACCAACATTACTTTTCTCAAGATCTCCACATTGCCAGTTAATGAACAACTCTTGGTTCCTACTTTTCTTGACATATCAGCTATATTTTATTCAGTTGTTTACTCTCTTCTTTATGAAGCATCTGTAAACATCTGTTGCTTCACTCTCTGTGTATCATGTTCTCTTATTTTCTTCCAACCCCGCTGGTTCATATTTCTCGTTCTCCTTGTCTGGCTCCAGCTTATCTGCTCAGCCTCTAAGTGCTGAGATTGAGTCCTTGCATCTCTTCTCCTCCATCTGTGCACTCTTCTTGCTGACCATACCCAGTCCCGAGCCTATAAGTGCCATCTCTATACTAATGATCCCCAACTGTGTACCTCTATCTTGGATCTTTCCTATGACCCAAAAACACATACATCCAACCTCTTACTCATCCTTCCCACTTGATTATCTAATAGACATTTCAAAGTAAATATGTCCAAAACTTAACTCCGACTCTTTCTCCCCAAAACTTGTTCTACCCATAATCTTCCTCATTCAGCGGATAGAAACTCCATTCTTTGGTTCAGACCAGAAGTTTTGGATACATCTCTGACATCTCTCTTTCTTTGGCGCTACAAATCCATGGAATCCTGCTGACTCTGTCTTCAAAACATTTCCAGAATCTGGCGACTTCTCCCCATCTCTACCACTACTCTCTTGGTCAGAGTCTCCATTATCTCCTCCGATTTACTGCACTATCTTGCCTCCCTACAGTCTACTCAAAATATAGATGCCAATGTTATCCTTTCATCTCATTTCACATCATGTTACTCTGATCAAAACTCTCCTTTCTCATTTCACTCGGAATGAAAGCCAGAGTAAAAGGCTCTACCTAAACAAGTCCCACATACTCTCTGAGCTCATCTCCTATGACTCATTCTGCTCTAAACATGCTGGCCTCCTTGTTTCCCCTCCAACATGCAAGTCACATTCCCACCCAAGAGCCTTGCACCTGCTGTCTCTCTGCTTGGAAGGCTTTTCCCCAGACATCTGCGTGGGTCATTCTATTATCCCCTTCATACTCTTCCTCAAATGCCACCTTCTCAGTGAGACCATCCCTGACCACCCTGGTTAAAACTACATACATTTGGGACACCTGGGTGGCTCAGTCATTTGAGCATCTGCCTTCAGCTCAGGTCATGATCCCAGGGTCCTGGGATTGAGTCCAACATCGGGCTCCCTGCTCAGTGGGGAGTCTGCTTCACCCTCTCCTTCTGCCTCTGCCCTGCCCCTCTGCTTGTGCCCTCTCTCTCTCTCTCTCTTTCTCAAATCAATAAATAAAATCTTAAAAAAAAAAAAAACTACATACATTTAAAACTACGTACTACAAAACTACATGGGGCTCCTGGGTGGCTCAGTCAGTTAAGCATCCAACTCTTGATTTTGGCTCAGGTCATGATCTCAGAGTGGTGAAATCAAGCCCTGCTTGGAGTCTGCTGAAGATTCTCTCTCTCCCTCTGCCCCTCCCCCTGTGCTCACAAGAACGCACATGCATGTGTACTCTCTCTCCCTCTCTAAAAAAAAAAAGAAAAGAAAAGAAAGAAAAAAGAAAAAGTAAAACTACATATACTAGTGCCTTTTATTATCCTCCTTTCCTTCATTTTTCTTCATAGCATTTATCACCTTAAATGTATTCTATAGTGAGGTCTGGAGCTTCATTACCAAAAAAAAAAAATTATAATACTTATTTAATTTCTATATTGGTATCTCCTCCCAACTACTTCTCACTAGACTGTGAGCCCTGTGAAGGCATGAGTTTTGGACCCTAGCACCAGGAATAGTATTGCCATAGAGGTGCTCAAGAAATACTTGTAATATGGAATGAATGAAGAATGAATGAGTGAATGAATGAATGAAATGAATTAGCAAAGAAAGAAGACAAAGAAGGAGTAGCCACAAAGGCAGGAGGAAAACCGGGAAAGAATGTTCAGGGACAAGGGAGGGGTCAACTGTGGAATGTTCCTGATGTGTCAGGTTAATTTTAGAAACGAACCCCATCCGCTGACATGGAGGATACGGGAGACCACCGTGCGAGCTGTTTCAGTGAAGTGAAGACGCCAGATTGGAGTGGGATGAGGAGTGAATGGAGGTGAGGAAATGAGGACGAATGTTGGCGGCTCTTCCAAGAACCTGGGCTGTGAAGGGAACTCGAGATACAGCGAGAGAAAGATCAAGTGGCAAATTGCAGCTCCCACTTTAGAATGCAGAAATTGCTCGTTTCCTCCCTCAACACACTTTTCCACCATCCCTAATGAAATCCAGCACGCACTACCACCAGCCACCCCGTTGCATATAGATGCATGAGTCTGTTTGAAAGGAAATGCTGTAAAATGCGAAGAGTGTGAGAAATAGGTGATGGCTTTGGTTTCCTTCTTTCTGCTTGTGTGTATTTAAATTTTTTCCTAGGGGCATCTGGCTGGCTCAGTCAGTAGGGCATGCGACTCTTCATCTCAGGCCCCGAGTTCAAGCCCCATGTTGGGTGGGGAGACTACTTAAAAATAAATAAGTAAATAATTTTTTTTCCTAAAACGAGTACATATTACTTGAGAAAAACATGTACGCGCCACCCAGAATTCAAAATTTCCAGTCTCTTTAGGACTTTCCCATCTGGGTGTGTCCACTGCCCATTGGCAGGACAATCATGATTGATTTGGTGAGTGAACAGCCCTCAAGTGAACACCCACCCTCCCCACCACCCAGGAAAGTAAAGCCTTGTCCCCTTCAGCTTATCACCGTGAAAACACCTAAACCAAACAATGACCTGAACATATACACAAAGATTACACACCCATTCTTTTTTTTTCTTACACACCCATTCTTTTTTTTTTTTTTTAAAGATTTTATTTATTTATTTGACAGAGAGAGACACAGCGAGAGAGGGAACACAAGCAGGGGGAGTGGGAGAGGGAGAAGCAGGCCTCCTGCGGATCGGGGAGCCCGATGCAGGGCTCGATCCCAGGACCCTGGGATCATGACCTGAGCCGAAGGCAGACGCTTAACGACTGAGCCACCCAGGTGCCCCTCTTACACACCCATTCTTAAGCACAAAGAACAAACCTCCGGAACTTCTAAGTTAGAACAATGTTCTTTTCTTTTTTTTTTTTTTTAATTTTATTGTGGTAAGAACACTTAACATGAAATCTACCCTCTTAGAACAATGTTCTTTTTACCTCATTTTACCCAGAAGGAGCTGATCAATCTGCATGAGCCAAAGGAGTAGGGGTTCTGAGCATATTTCAATGGGGTTTAGTGTTACACACATTTTACATAATAAAAATCAGAAAAATAATCCACCATACATTTAAGGTAGCATCATAGGATAGGGAGAAGAATGCTAGAAGAGAGTAGGAGAACGTGAATTTTGGTTACAGCTGAGCCATTTAGACAAATTTTCCGTGTCTTTGAAATGCTAGCAGCAGATTGGATGTCTAAGGTCTTGCCAGTTCCAACGCTCATGGACCGGTACTGAATGCCCTGGACATCTGCTGCTCTTCCACTTTCAGGAAGACGCCTCTGCTGTCCTCTCTGGACCTGGCCGGCTTACTTATGAGAGAAGACAGCAGACGGAGAAGGGCAGCGTCCTGGAGTTACACCCACCCATTGTGTAGTAAAGCCAACCCTGAGGATCAGGACCAGTCGCAGGAAAGAAGCAAAAGTTCAAGGCAGTTAGACATTGCGGCAAAAACAGATCCTCGTCCAAGAAAGTATTTGCAAGAGGGATCCATGCTAAGATTGCAGGACATCCCAAAAATTAAGGAAGGCAAGGGGTTGGGAACCCAGAATGGGGGTATATTCAGGAGTCCGAAAGGGGGGCTGTCAATTGTCAGCTGGTGACAGAGAAGTCTGGCAGGTAGGTCCTCATGGAGCCTCAGCCAGCAGGCTGTGATTCAGGGGCAAGACCAGGGGAGGGCGTGTTGTAAACACAGGCAGCATCTCTCCTGGGGTAGCTGGGCATAAAGGTGGGGGCTGGCGCACGCCAGCAGGGTGGTGAGAGGGCTTCCGAGGCGTGATGTGGCGTGGCTGCTCCCCTCCCCTGAGGTAATAAATACTAGCCAGGAAGCTGTCAGTGATGCTCAGGACCCAGCCTTCCAATTTCCGGTTCTCCCTGATTCTCCCAGAGGGAGGATTAAGACATTGGCAGGAAGGCTGCAAGAAGCACCTGCCAGGCGTTACCTACTTGATTCTTCCGTTTCTCTGTCAGTGGCTCTGGGATGTGTGAGTGCTGAGAATTTGCTCAACCTCTGAAGATCCCATCTGGTCCGGCTCTCTTGCTATGGATGAACTCCATTTTTTTATTGCTTACCTGGCCTCTGGCTCATGGTTGCCCAAACTTCAGGCCTGCTTCCTTGGTCTTGGCACCCTGCCTGGTCTGCTGCTGGCTGTGACCTGGACATGATGAAGATGACACTCCCGAAACCCTGAATAGACTTGGGGCCTGCCGTGGAAGCAGTTGTAAAGCATTGACATTGTTCTGGGTCCTCTGGACCAAAGCCTCCCTTTCCTTGAGGGAGGTAGGATCCCGTTTGCTTAGAACGGCTGGCCTTTCTCATCATAATATTTGGAGGGAAACCCCAAATCTTAAGTGATTCTCTTTCAGCCTTTCCCACAGGGCTGCTTCTCAAAGAGAAGAAAGGGCAAACGCGTCCCCTTGAAAAGCTAAAGAATAGACTCTATAAGAGTCACCAGGGAAACGTTGGTTTGGGTATTCTCTTCTGCTGAATGAAACCACAGGATCCTGTAAAATGTGGATTCGGTGATGGTGAGCTGCCCCGGCAGGAGACTTTGCCTTGCACGTGGAGGTGTGTCTCCAGAGACAGAGCTCACCACCACGCCCGCGCCGCCGAGCTCCCTTATCTCCGCACCATTGCCACGAGCTCACCTTACTTCGATCCCTAATGTTCTGTAAAGTTTCAAACTTTATCTAAAAGTCAAACCAGCAATGACCTGTGCTGGTCTAAAAGGTTTTATCTGCCTCAACATCCAACAGATCAGAGATTGGTCAAGTGAGGGCTTTCTGTCCCCACCAGCAACACTGAAACCAGAGAACTTCTGTTATGGAATGTGTCCCCGTATAACCAGCCGCCCTGAGTCGTCCTGTCTTCCTCAGCAAACATGCTCTGCCCCGGAAACGCCCCGTCCCAGCACAGCGGCCAGGAACCTCATCGACTGATTACTTGGGGAATCCAGCTGAAGGTGGGGGTGGGGTGGGGAAGAGAACTACACAGACCACAGAAGACTGGGTGGCCACTTTCTCCCTGTGGGAATACCATTTGCACACTACTGACACTCCCTGCCCATCCATGACTTAGCTCTGAGCCTGCTCCAATGTGTCAGCAACTTCAACCGCAAGCTCCCTACTTTGTCTTCCTGTTCCCAGAGGATTAAGTAAACGACTCTCATTTAAAAGAATCCTGGCCTCCATCACTGCTGTTCTTCTGATGCCCATGCTATTCCAGGTAGCCGCCACAAGATGACCTCCTGCAGCCCTTTCCCCGAGTTCTCCAGTAGCCTTGTGCCCACTTCCCGTGCCTTCAGCGAACAAGGCCTCCTGTGAGCCACGAAGAGCTGCCCCAAGGCTGACTAAACGTGGGGGCGGCCTGAATCACCTGCTTGTCCCACTGAGATAGGGACTCTGATACAAAACACCGACATGGATAAGTAGGAACCGACACTCCGGGCATCTGTGCCAGAGACCCATAGCAGGGGCTGCAAGTCTCCCTTTGCATTTCAAAATTTAAAAGTGGACATAGATTTGTTCCTGTCTTCAGCCCCACCTTCATAAAAGAAAGACAAGAGTGAAAGAACGTGTATCAAATAAAACCCTGAACCAAGTAGCTCTAATTATTTAAAAAACAAATGAACAAACAGTGTAGCTTTTTCCTACAGCATCCAGGAAGAATTTTCTATGTGAGGGGCTGAGTTTATGCCCCAGCTCCTTCTCCTTCTGGCTGGGTAATTTTGGGGAAAAGATGGTTAATGGGCCTCTCAGCCCAGATTTCTCAACTGCAACACTAAAGACCATGATTTCCCTCCTGAATTGTTGTAGGAAGACACTGAACACTCTTTGTCAACTGCTAAGTGATATTTGCGTATTACTTATTATTTTATGCTATCTCCCCCATTCCCAGACTTCGTAGATGATCTCGATTCCTACTTCTCAGAGAAAACAGACACCATCAGATTGGAATCCCTCATCTTCCCAACACCGAATGTGGAACCTACTGGCATCTGCTCCATCTTTCCATCTGCTAGACTAGCTGGGCTCCTCCTTCTGAGCCCAGTCCCCCTCCCTGAGCCTTGTGCACATCCCCTGTGGCTGCCTTGGGAACTCACCCTCTGCATCATGAATCTTCCTCTCCTGTACTTTGAACCTCCCCCTCTCAGTTGGATCTTTTCATCTGCCCTTAACTGTGATCTACTGTCTCGCATTAAAACAAAAGAAAGTCTTTATTAAGCTGCTGTCTTTTTAGCATTTCCTCTGGATTTGTTGGGGTGGGCATGAAGCTTGGGTGTGACTCTTTTAGTCCTGCAGATAAAAGGGACATATCTTTTCTTGGGGACCAAGGCTTCAAAATGGGATGTCAAGTGTCTCGCTTGGTCATTTAAGTTGGTAGTATTAACAGGATTATTAAGCTCCTGCAGAATCGAAGACCACCCAACACCACCAACACCACCAAAAATATATTTAGAAGCCAGGGATTCTTTTTTTTTTTTTTTAAAGATTTTTTTATTATTTTTAAGCAATCTCTACACCCAAAGCGGGACTTGAACTTACAACCCCAAGATCAAGAGTCGCATGCTCCGCTGACTGATCCAGCCAGGCATGCCTGAGGCCAGGGATTCTTACAAGTTTTTCTGCCCTGGATGCCTTGGCAATCTGGAAAATCCAAGGCTTCCCTGTCAGAATAATACTAAATACTAAATATTAAACAATAATATAAAAAGGGAACGACTAATATAAAAAACCAGTTATTATAAAATGGTGATATAGTAATATATCTGCTTCTTTATCAAAGCATTAAATAGGAACATGTACAGGCGGGTTCAGTACCACCATAATTTCAAAGTAGTGATGAACATAAAGGACAGTGTAAGGAATCTGCAACTGTAGTATAATAGAAACATCTACAATTTTTATAGGCAGTAAAGACACGGAAATACAGCTCTAATACCACTGTGTTTGCTGCCTATACATACACCTGAAGGACATGAAGAATTTCAGTTCAGTCAGTGAACATAAAGATACAAGTTCTCCCAACCAAGGTTAGGGACTCTGGATTCTGCCCGTGGATCCTGGGACAAGAGTTCCTGTTTTAGGGGCACCTGGGTGGCTCAGTCAGTTAAGCATCTGCCTTTGGCTCAGGTCATGATCTCAGGGTCCTGGGATTGAGCCCCATGTTGGGCTCTCTGCTCAGCCGGAAGCCTCCTTCTCCCTCTCCCTCTGCCTCTCCCCCTGCTTGTGTTCTCTCTTTCTGTCAAATAAATAAATAATTTTTTTTAATTTCCTGTTTTATTTTACTTAAGATTTATTTATTTATTTGAGAGAGAGAAAGAGCGAGCAAGCAGGGGGAGTGGCAGAGGGAGAGGGAGAGAGAGAATCTGGACCAGACTCCTCATTGAGTGTGGAGCTTGACCCTGGCCTTGATTTCAAGACCAGAGCCAAAACCAAGAGTCAGACGCTTAACCCACTGCAACCACCCAGGCACCCCAAGAGTCCCTGTTTTAGATGGTACCATTTCATTCTTTCTTTTTTTAGAGTAGGTTCCATGCCCAGCATGGAGCCCAATGTGGGGCTTGAACTCACAACCCTGAGATCAAAACCTGGGCTGAAGAGTCAGACACTTAACCAACTGGGCCACCCAGGCACCCCTAGACAGTACTGTTTCTGAACTTGGTTCTGTTCCTTCTGTCCAAGAGATATCCATAGGAGACTAGGGGCATGAAACAGCAACAACAGAGAAGGGGGAAACATCATTCCACCCCGTCGTTTTCCAAAGGGGACCAGTTAGGAAGTACCAAAGCCATACTGGGGCATTCAGCCAAGTCCTCTATTTTTAGAGTTTAGAAATAGACTCATTAATATTGTGATTTCATTGAGGACCAAACTTAACTGATGAGTGAGACTGGACATCTGTAAAACATAGGCTTTCCTCAGGGAATCCTATAAATTACTTGGGATGGAAAGCCTGACAAAAGGCAGGAGAATGTGTGTATGTGATTTTTAAACAAACATTGATATACTCTAATTCTTATATTACAGTCTGCTTCTTTATAATGTCAGAATATACCATGAATAATTTGTCAACAAATTCAATTATAAAATATTATCAGTGGCTACATAGTATTCTCTTATAAGCATATACCATAATTTATTTAATTAATCCCCAGGTTTGAGTCCATGGGTTGTGTACAATCTTTCATTATTATGTAAGTAGTGCTCTGATGAGTGCTGTAGATTAAATCTTTGTCCATATTCTATTTTTATTTCCTTAGAATATTTCTATAAATGGAAGAGCTGTGTCACAATTTAGTAATGTTGCAACAACGGCAATGCATATTTTAAAGATTTTTTGATCAGTACTGTCAAATCGTCCTCCAGAAAGGTTGTTCCTGCTCATATCAGAACTCGGATCTTTGACCTTGGCTCAGAAGATGGCAAAGAGACTGGGAAAGAATGCCTCTAAATGGTGAGAAGTAAGAAAATCTGACATTCTGCTTTTCTCTGGTGCTGGAAATACCTTTAAGACAGAATGGGAACCAGGACTGAGTCTTCAAGACCCCCAGGGTCCCTTGTGTTGACTGGATTTCAATCATTTGGATAAACCCAGCCTTGTACCGCTGTGCTAAGGGGAACAAGGCACAGGGTGTATATCCATGTTTGGACCAGACTAATAGTGGGAATACTGGAATCAGACAGCACTGCAAAGGGAGAGCAGTTTCAAGTGGGAAGGTGTGAGCAGGGCTGGCCACTTGGTCTATTACTTCCTGACCTGGTTATTCCTATCAGTGCTTTCTTGCCACAAGCGATTAGGGGTTGAGTGGCACTGCTGTGGTGTTGGAAGTTGTTTCTTCTCCTCTTCTCCTTACCCTTCTTCTCTATCTTCTCCTTCTCCTCCTCCTCCTCTTCTTCCTTTTCCTTCTTCTTCTTTTCCCCCCATCTTTCCATGTTCTCTCCTTTGCGGCTAGACAATATATCCCAGGAGGGCAGAAACCACGTGATGCTTCTTTTGTATAACCAACAATAGTAGATATGGGGAAAATACTTGCCAATTCTTCTCACTGTCAGAATAAGGTATCAGATCTTGCCACAAATTATACTGGATGACTAAAATCTCAGCAGACCTACTGGGGTGCCTGGGTGGCTCAGTCGGTTAAGCCTCTGCCTTCGGCTCAGGTCATCATCCCAGGGTCCTGGGATCGAGTCCCACATCGGGCTCCTTGCTCAGCAAGGAGCCTGCTTCTCCCTCTGCCTGCCTCTGTCTCTCTCTCTCTCTGATAAATAAATAAAATCTTTAAAAAAATAAAAATAAAAAATAAAATCTCAGCAGACCTACTGACTACTCCCTCTTCTCTCTCATGGTTTTATAGATGCAGATTGGATTTATTTCGTCATGCACAGAGACCAAAGGTCAGTTCTCTCTCCATAATTCCATCTCCCAGATCTGCAATTAGATTATTAGCATCTTCTCTCCCATCTTTCATCTGGGATTCCACAGAATGTAGTGGTTATCACCGTGAAGTTTAGCTCCCCATTCAGACTCTAAAGGGTTAAAAGGTGCATCTACGAGACTTGGTCTTTTGTCCTATTACACACCCACACCCACACTGGGACCCCTGGTCTGGTGCCCTCGTCCCTGCCCAACCTCAGGAGGGAAAAGAAAGCAGGTGGGGAACAAACAGACCCTGGATTTGCTGTCATTGGTACTGCCCCGGTCTGCTCTCTCACACTTCGGGTTTGCAGGTGCTGCTTAGACAAGTTTCCGTGCCCTTTCTTGTGTGACTTTTCTGGACTTCACTTCTTGCCTCCTGTACCACAGTGCCCACTTGACCCCTACCACGTAGATCACTCTCTCTCTCTCTCTCTCTCTCAATCTCTTACTCACCAGGCCCTTGGTACACCTGACCCCTTCTGGCCAGCCAGGGGGCAATCCTCCCCTCTCTCGACTGCTTCCTGACATCCATGCTGTCATTTGTCAGAGGAGACCAAGACTCAGAAAGTTAAATTGAATTTAAAACTGTGCCTTCTAGCCAGTCTCGAGTCCTGATTTTTATTCCACTCTAGCTGGGACTGAATAATCTCATTCTACTCCCCCATCCCCAATCAGTCCCGGAGGTGATCTGCACCAACCCCACACCCATCCCCGAGTTTCCAGCGAGCGCCCAGCACGGGGAAGCTTGGTACACTATCCACTCGCAAAGACTTCGCGATCTGTTTGGGTGGACGAAACAGCGCACAGGAAACGCAGAGCAACCGAAGCTGTATCCAATCACGCTCGCGTCTGTGTCCCAGATGCGGCCCCAGGAAGAAAACAAGTGTTTGCGGAATTTGGCGGCGGAGGCCCTTCATCCAAGCTTTATCGCACGTCCCGCGCCACCCTCCTCCCCACCCCCCCAATCCCGCGCCTTTCTCCCTGGGCATCCCCAACCCCGGCCCTCGAAATCCATCCACCAGAACCGGAGGGCGGGCGCTGAGTTCTTTCCCCCGCTCAGGGACCCAAGGGGGACGTTCTCTGGGTCTGCAGCACCCGCAGGCGCCAGCCCGGCCGGGGCCCGGCGAGGAGCCCCAGCGCTGGCCAGGGGCAGGGCTGGCGGAGGGGGAGCGCCGGGAGGTGAGCGGGGAGCGCGGCGGCGGGGTCGGGGGCAGGGGCGGGGAGGCGCCGAGCGCAGCCAATCCCCGGGCCGCCCCCTCCCCGCCCGCCGCCCGCCGAGCCCGGGCGGGGGAGCCAGGCGGCGGCGGCGGCGGCGGCGGCGGCGGCGGCGGCGACGGAGGCTGCCGCGGGGAGGGATGGAGAGGGGAGGGGGGAGCGGAGCCGAGCGGAGACAGCCGCGGCGCTGCAGAGCGGCTGGGGCGGCGGCGCGGCTCCCGGTGCTGCCCCCGGCGCCCGCCCCGCGGCGGTGAGCGCCCGGCCCCGGAGGCGCCGGAGCCATGGGCTGCATCGGCTCCCGGACCGTGGGTGGGTACCGCGGCGGGGCGGGGGCGGGCGGAGGCAGGCTCGGCCCGCGCCACTCCCCGGCCCCCTCCCCCACCGCCCCCCGGCGCCCCCCGCCCCGCCCGGCCTGGCTCCCGCACTTTCCCCGCGCTCGGCTCTCCTCCGCGCTCTCTCCTCGCGCCTGCGGGGCCGGACGCCCTCTCCGCTCCTCCGCTCCCTCTTCTCCCTCCAGCCTCCTTCCGCCGCCCTCCCCCCGGCGCGGTCCCTCTCCATCATCTCTCCACCAGCCTCCTCTCCCTACTCTCGCGTCCCCGCGCCCTCCACCTCCAGGCCATCCGCCTCGACCCTGCCTTCCCCAGCGCCTCTCTCCCCCTCCATTTCTGGGGCAGCCCCCTTCCAAGGACCCCCGGCCTCCGCCTCGGCCCCCCGCCCCCCTCCTCCTTCTGGCTTGGGTGTTTTGCTCCCACCTCTTTCCCTCTCTCTCGTTGCCTTTTTCTGTCGTTCCTGCCTCCCCCGATTCGCTTTGTTCACGTGCATCTTCCCTCTGGGGCGGGGGCGGGATGCGCCCGGTGCCTCGGGGAGGGGAACTGGGTCCACGCCCGGAGAAAATGGGGCCGGGCTGGGCTGCGCTGGAGGGAAGGGCCGGGGGGCGCGGGGAGGAGGCGGGGGGTTTAGAGGGACGGACAGGGGTCGGGAGCCCGCTCCCAGGAGGGTGGGGCCGGCCGGCCCGAGGAACCGGGACCCGCACCTGTCGGCGGGGGCTGGCGGGGCGGGGCCGCCTCTTTATTTACCTTGGACTGGGGGCGGGCACAGGCGCCTCCTAAGTCGTCTCTCCCCTCAGCCTTTGCCTTGCTTCCACCCCCTTACCCCCCGCCCCACGCACCCACTCCACGCTCACAGCTCCACGAATTAGTCCATCCCTCTCCCAAACCCCCCAATTTTTCCCATTCCAACTCGCAATTTCTCCCGCCTACACGACCCAGTGACCTCAGGCTGAGAGAATAATTCGTATTATTATTACAAACAAACTCACTCTTCGGAAGCCTGATTTCTCTAAGACCCGATTTATTTCCATGGATACCCCCCTCCTCTGCTTTCACCTCTTCCTGGGGTTCTCTCTCTCCCCCTCCCTGCCCCCCAGGGCTCTGACTCAGCTCTCCCTCCTCTACAAAGGCCACCTCCCCCTCCCCTCTCTCCTGCTCTGCCCTCCTCATCCCTCCTCTCCTCTGTCAGCCCCCTCCCTGCTCTCTACGCCCAGGGTCCATATTTCCTCTTCCCTGCCAGCCACAGCACATCACTCCCCTGTAGCCCCAAGGGAGAGGGGCTCACTTAGGAGGGGTCCTACCTCCTTCCCACCCATTAACCACCATCCTTCTGCACTAGCTGTGTGGATGCGTGCTGAATGCCTCCCCATGCTCAAGACCCTGTTCACCTCACCCCTTCTCAAGCATGGACCCGTAACTGTAAATTCAGAATCACAAAACTCCGTGCGCAGGGAGGATCTCTAAGGTCAGATGGTTCCACAGTCATCTGATGCTTGAGTCCCTTTCCAACTGCCCAAGGGCTCCTTCCCCAACCTCCCAGGAGAGGCACCACCCTGCCCGCTTGCCAGCATCTACCTGGGCCCCAAGCTCTGGCCTCACCTGAACAATTCCCATCCTCCTCTGCCCTCCAGCTCCCCTCAAACCCTGTCCACCCCTCCCATTGTCTTTTGCCTTCTCCGTGACTTGAATGCCTTTCTTTTAGTTCCTGTTTTTAAAAGTCCCCTTCTCTTCTCCCCTTGTGCCCCTTTGCTCCTCTTCCATCCATCACTTTTCTCCCAACAGTCAGGGGAAATGATCGCATCTCAGTCTTTACTTTCTCTGCTCTCCCCATTTCTGGGTGAACACCCCCAACTCATGCCTCTATCCCCACCAAATCTCCTTCCCGTCAGACAGATCACCAGCTCCAAGATACAAACCATAAAGCCCACATATAGAGAAGCTTAGCCCTAAAGAAGTTCTGCCCTTATTTGTGGGAACAGAATGGATGAAAGGCACAGCTCCCATATACTCCCATATAGAAACCCTCAAAGATTCCTCAGGACAGACTACAGAACTGTTTTCCTGGTAAAACCCAACCACTGACCCCTCCATTTCAACAACAACAAATAAGGCCATATAACACTTTCTCTGAATGTGCTATTCTTGGGTGCGCTCAAAGGGAATATTTTGGCTCAGCATTACGGTTTGTCCTACCAAAAATTAGGGGAGAGTAGGGATGGGAAAGGGAATGTGCCATCAGAAGGAGTGGGAGCTGGAGGGAAAGGAGGGGTCTGGAGGGACTGCCCCTGGGTGACCTCAGCACTCTGCCACCGTGGAGGGGCCTTTGGGGAGGGGGAGGGGCAGGGGGGTTGAAGGTGGAGCAACTAGTGAGCCTATGTCCACTTCAGGGAATGAGGTGATTGCAGTGGACTGGAAGGGCCTGAAGGATGTCGACCAGATCCACATGGACAGCACCAGCTCGCTGCATGGGAGCACCCTCCATCGGCCATCCACCGAGGTGAGGCCCCATGCCCCGCTGCCCCCCAGCCAAAGGAGTTTTATTTTATTTTTTTTAAGATTTTATTTATTTAGGAGAGAGAGAGAGGGAGAGGGAGCAGAGGGAAGGATGGAGGGAGAGGGAGAAGCAGACTCCACACTGAGCAGGGATGCCCCCCCCCATGCGGGGCTCCATCCCAGGACCTCAAGATCATGACCTGAGCAGAAGGCAGACTCTTAACCAACTGAGCCACCCAGGCACCCCCAACCAAAGGACTTTTAAAAGACCCCAGAAACCCTCATGAACAAAGCCTCCCAGCTGCCTGATCCTTGAATTATCTTCCTAAATTCCAAGAGAACAGCCCAAACACTCCTTCTGACTGACACTTTCACAGAACATTTCTCCTACTTTCCTCAAAACACAGGCCAAATGTTCCACACTGAGCTCCTAATCCTGAGCTCCTAAGTTAAGCTGGGGAAAAACCTCTCTACTTCACACACTCCTGGGAGTCCCTGGGCTGGGGGTGGGGTGGGGGCTACTTGCATTCCTGGGCATGCCCGGGACCCCCACTGCCTTTGCTCTCTCCTCACAGCAAACCCGGACTGACTTCTCCTGGGATGGCATCAATGTGAGTGCAGCTTCCCCCTGCCCCCCCCAGCACACCCTAGCTCCTCTCCCTTCTATTCTCCCTTTGACCTGCCACAGAACACAGGGCTCCCGATGCCAGCAGGCACCGTGAGCCCTCACATTCCCTACTGATCCCCCATATTTTCAAGGGCAGTTGTGGCATAAGTGACCTCAGGACTCCTGGGCATAATGGTTCCCTTTCACCTGCCCTAGCTCAGACCCTTCCTCCTGGAAACCCTGAACTCATCTCTGCCCCTCCTCCCACATTCCCTCTCCCAGCTCTCCATGGAGGACACCACTTCCATTCTTCCGAAGCTTAAGCGAAACTCTAATGCCTACGGCATTGGGGCCCTGGCAAAGTCATCCTTCTCAGGTGAGACTCCCCACCTGGGGATAAATCCAGACAGATTCCCTACGCGCTCCTGGTCTCAGTCTCTTTGCTCCTCGAGGCCTAAAGAAGACCCCTACCCCTGACCCATTTGCCCTTGCCGTCAAGCCCTCCTGTCCAGGCTGCCCCTCATATGGAGCTCCCCCATTGGATGGAGTCCCACGGGACTTGGGTGGGGCCGTGGGGTGGATCTTGTATGGGTATCGTGTACTATTCTGGAGGATGTGGGGAATGTCTGGCCCCTCAGGGATTTCTCGCAGCATGAAGGACCATGTGACGAAGCCCACAGCCATGGGGCAAGGCCGGGTGGCCCACATGATTGAGTGGCAGGGCTGGGGGAAGGCGCCAGCCATTCAGCCGCAACACAGCCACGAGGCAGTGCGCAGGGATACCGACGCCTACTCGGACCTCAGCGATGGCGAGAAGGAGGCACGTTTCCTAGCAGGTACTTATTCCGGGGACCCTCAGGAGACACATTTTCGGGATGGCCAGAGACTGACCTTCTAGCCTGATCCCCGATGGCAGGATTGGCTCTATCCCTGTGATGACGATAAGACATAATTTCCCAATCAGCTCTGATTTCAAGTACTTTGATTCGGGTAAGTGCCCTCAAACTTATTTTTATTATCATCTCAGAAATTAAAGAGAATTACATGGGACTGCGGGTCCACCTGTTACCAGATGCCTTCTCTCCTACATGGCAGCGCGATCTGTACACGACATAAAGGCAGGGGCCTTGAACTCTGAAAGGCACTCCTTCCACCCATGTCTCTTGAGAAATCCCCTCTACACTTTGCCCCTCAGCACGTTGCAATAGTGGATTCACTTACGTGGCTCATTGCTTGTGACAACCACTAGAAGATCAAGGGACCTGGGTGGCGAGACGGTGGTATACAGAAGGGGTTTTTGCCCAGGACAGTGGAATCCCTATGAGACAGGCCTATGGCGTGCCTGCCGCACGGCCAAGCCCCTGTGGCACGCCCCAGTAAGACACCTGGGAAGAATGTTAGATCCGGAAGAGAAGGGAGGTATGTCTACGTTTTGGTGATGTGAATGGTGGAAGAACTATCAGTGGGGAGGGGGACAAACGTGTAGTGGGTAGGGGGTAGTTTAGGGCAATTGGCAATGTAAGCTTCAGCCTACGGCTTTGACCACAATGGGGACCCCCAGGTCTACCCAGCCTCCATAGTCTGTCCCCTCCCTCCCTTCTCCTTCCAAACACTGGAACTTTCCTTTTGATACCACTGTGGACCTACAAGCCCATGGTGCTCCCTTGGGGATTCTCTGTTGAAATTGAGCCCTCTCATTTAGATTCCTCTTTGACGACCTAGTACCAGCTAACATTCTTAAAACCGTCCAAAGAGAAACTTCTGGAAATTCCTCATTTTAATCCCTTTGGCTATCTCACCAGAAGACCCCTCAACTCTCTCCGCTAAGAATTCTTAACCTGACCTTCTGGGAAGTCCCACACCGTTTTGCCTTGTGTGGGGGTTAGTCTGTGCTGTCCCAATACAGGAGCCACTTGACCTTGAACTTGAAATGTGGCTCCTCTGAATGGAGACGTACTGTCCATGTAAAATACCAACGGGATTTCAAAGACCTGTATGAATAAAATAATGTAAAATATCTCATTAATAATTTTATATAGATTACGTGTTGAAAGATAATCCAAAGTATATATTGGGCTAAATAAGATATATTATAAAAATTAATTTCACCTGTTTCTTTTACATTTTCTTTAATATGACTGTGAGAAAATTTTAAATTGCACAAGTGGCTTGCATTGTATTTCTATTGGGCAGCGCTGCCCCAGTGTCGCCCTACCCCGTGCGTGTGTCTAAGGGTTCCCAGAGGCGTCCTGTGCCAACTACGTCTCTTCTTGTAGGTGTCATGGAGCAGTTTGCCATCTCCGAGGCCACACTTATGGCCTGGTCTTCCATGGACGGGGAGGACATGAGTGTCAACTCCACCCAGGAGCCACTGGGCTGCAACTACAGTGACAACTACCAGGAGCTGATGGAGAGTCAAGGTGAGGGATGGCTCCTCTGAGGCCTGAGAGGTCTCCCCAACTTTACTGGGCTACCTCCATTCCTGTGTGTTCCTCTTCATCTCAGCTTTCCTACTCTACTCCTTACTCTGTCGCCCTCCCTACTCAGTTCTCCGGGCTATTGCTCCTGCCTTTGATGTTCTGTAACCGTGCTGACTTCCCTGATTCTCTTGGCAGATGCCCTTGCTCAAGCCCCCATGGATGGATGGCCTCACTCCTATGTGTCCCAGGGCATGTACTGTCTGGGGTCGTCGGATGCCTGGGAAGCCAGCGACCAGTCCCTCATTGCCTCTCCGGCCACAGGATCCTATCTTGGCCCTGCATTTGATGACTCACAGCCCAGCTTACATGAAATGGGGCCTTCCCAGCCTGCTTGCGGATACTCTGCTCAGGAGCCTCCACCTTTGCTGGGGTCAGACACGGACTGGGCTCCGGAGGTGGGGGGAGTGGACCTGGCAAGGGGCCCTGCTGAGGAGGAGAAGAGGCCACTGGCCCCTGAGGAGGAAGAGGATGCAGGATGCCGGGACCTGGAGTCACTTTCCCCACGAGAAGACCCTGAGATGTCCACTGCTCTCAGCCGGAAAGTGTCTGATGTCACATCCTCAGGTGTGCAATCCTTCGATGAGGAGGAGGGCGAGGCTAACAACTAGCTTCCTCCCCCTCCAGGCCCAGCCTTCCACCCCCACCTGAGGGGCATGGCTGCAACATACCCTCCCTTCCCCCAGCAGTACAGCTGAAACCCGGGCAGAAGACCATGAGGGACCCAGGAGTTGCCAGTCCCCACCAGCAAAATGGGGAGCCAGGATGGGAATTTAACCAGGTTTATGCTGTAGAAACCGCAGGTCCGGGAACTGAGGCCCAGACAACCAGGTGGCTGTGAACTTTGCTTGGCTGCAGGCTTCTGGGTCTGTCTGAAGCTCCAGTGTTTCTCCTGGGGACAGGAGCACAGAGCAGTGTGTGGCCGTCGACTGGACCTCAGTTCTTCACTCTGATTCGTCTTCCAGGCGCCTCGACTGTGGCTATGGGAATGTCTCCTTTCTCCGTGTCACTCCCGCTTTTCCCGACTCTGTGTTTTCTCTGGCTGTGGCCCCAGCTCATCCCCACTATGAGGAACAGACCTCAGGGGCTATGGGTATGGCTCAACGGGCACAGGGGAAGCCACCTAAAGTCATGTGAGCTCGGCGAGAAATTGGCTTCTGAGATCAGGAGTCATGGGGGAGGTGGATGTGGCAGCTGGGATGCACAGGGACACAAACCTGATTCTTTAGATCAGGGCCTGCTCAGAGATCAGAAAGTCACTGATGAGACCCAGAACAAACATGGCCGCCTGTTCCGAGATCTTGACTATTCCCTTGTCCGGAAGGAGGATCCAAGGATCTGGGAAAGGGCCCAGCCGGGGCTGACTGCCCCAGCTCTTGCTTCCCTTTTCTGCCTTCTGTCTCCTGCTCTGGGAGCCCTGGCCCTGAGGGGGTGACACAAAATGCAGGTGTCCTGGCCAAATGGGGAAGCATGAGGGCTGTGTCTCCCTCCATCCACCCTCTAATTCTCTGGAGCTGTTTACACTTTTCTCTTTGCCTTTTCTACATTTTTATAACTTCTTGGGGACTCAGGGTTGAGTGGGGTGGAGGGAGGAGTCCGGTGCTGTCAGGCCCCGGCCAGGGTGGGCTGTTTGCTGAGGGGCAGTGTGGGTACTCGGCTCCTTCCCCCTTCTTCAGCTCCTCCCAAGACTCCAAAGAGGGCCTCACAGGTGTTCTCCCTCCCTCCCCGGGCCTCCTGTGGAGGAAGAGAGGAGAATCAGAGTATTCTTCCTTCCAGCATGGGTTACGGTGAGGCGTACGCCCCTGAAACGGCCTGCCCTCTCACGCCCCGTTTCCATTGTGGTGGGGACTTCCGCGTAGCACTTCTGGGAGAGATCCTGACAGCGGGGGACGGGGGAGAGTGAAGGACGCCACAGCTGCAGAGCTGGCTGGCACACTGCCCCTTCCCAGGGCAGGGGCACAGGGAGACTGGGTAGAAGGAAGAAGCTCAGAGCTTCATTGTTGCCGTCCCTCCTTCCTTGTGCCCGACTAAGTCTCCAGCTCCAAGGCCTTGTGTCCTACCCATGCTTCGTCAGGGCTCCTATCACTTTACCCTCTGCTGGGAAGGGAGCACTGTCACCCTCTCCCAGACCCTGGACAGAATTGTCCGCCCCACCCCATGCCCCAGACCTATTTTTCTGGAACGAGGAGGTTGAGAGTCGGGGTGTTTCTGTCCATCTATGACTGTCCCCCCACACCGACTTCACACTGTCATTCACATGTGCGCCTGCAATGCAGCTGAGGGTCCCATGTCCTCCAGAGGAGGGGGACGATGGCTTTCCTGGGGTTGGTCCTTGGAGGACCCAGGCGTGGGCATGGTGAGCACGGGTAGGCGAAGTCACCTTATCCACAGCCGTCTCAACAGAGGACCTCTCTCGTGTTTGGTGATGTGATCTGACTCAGGAGGCAGCAGGACCTCGCGGGCTTCTGGCCCTCACTCGAGACTCCTGCCCTCCTGCCATGGGACCTTGGGGTCTTGCATGCTCACGGTTCCCTGTTTCCTCACCTCGTGCCACCTGCTGTCTCAATGCACCATCTTTTTCTCTTAGTCTCATCCCCTTCTTGCCTGCGCTCTGCCCCCAGACCATGGTGGACACACAATCCAGTGGCTTCATTCATTACAGTTCGTTCTTGCTCAGGGCCTGTGGAGTTGGGAAAGGTGGACCAAAGCAACCAGCGTTCTTGCCTCCCTCCCTCCCTCCCTTCCCGGAGGAAGCCAAACGGTCCCTGCAACAGTGGCTGAAACTGTGAGGGCATCTAGCAGACTTTATACGTGGAGGGGGCTCGCAGAGCAGAGGTCAGGTGGGGGCCTGCATTTTCCACTCTGAAGAGGGAGAAGAGCCAAGGAGCTGGCCTGGGACCCTCGTAGGACTCTTCTGGAGGGAGGAAAGGCCTCTCTGGTGCTGGGGGGCAGGGTGCATGGGGTTTGCTTATAGCCTATTCTGGGGGGGGGCATGTGCAGGAAGAGGCTGTCAGGGGTGGGGTGGGGGAGGGTTGCTTTTCCTTTGGGGTTAAAGGCTGTGCAGCACGTTTTCCAACAGTCCCGGAACAGGGCTGTTTTTATATTCTTGTGAATGAAACTGCTCTTGCTAAATGATTTTCCTTTGGTTGGGTGGGGGGGGGGGTGTGCACTTTCATTTTCAAATCACTTTATTAAAGAAAAATCCAAATCTCCCATTCTTCCCCTTCCACTGCCCCACCTTCCCCCACGCCTCCCTTCTTACCCTTGTGTTGAGGGGGTGGGGGCTCTTGGTAAATGAGTGTATGACCTTCTCTTTGCCCCACCTCCACATCCCATACTCTGTCTTCCAGGTCTGGGAAATATCCATTTTTATGGCCAGTCTTAGCATGTTTTCTTAATGTGACATTCCCACCCCAGGCCCAAGAGAGATTCTATGACATATATTACAGAGAGAATTATATATAAATATATACATATATAAATATTATAGATTATATACACATGGGCACGGGCTCCAATGCCCACCGCCAGCCCCCTGCCCAGGCTGCACCCTCTCTGGGCCTGGGGAGGTGGAAGGGACGTCCTGTTGGAGAGGGCTACAGGCTGTGTTCAATGGCACTAAACAGAATGTGGTGGCACCTCTGACTATGAGTGTCTTCTTTGGGGGATGATGGAGAATGGGCACGGGGGAGGGGAAGGAGGAGATGTCGGAAAGGGGGTACAGCTGCAGAACTAGATAGGGACCAAAAGAAGGGAGGGAGCGAAGAAAGCCTTGGGTATGGAAGCGAGGGCTGCTGGAGGCTCCGAGCACCCAGGACCGCTTCATAGGAAAGACAGGCTACCGGCAGGCACCCTGTGGCTGATGTGGGGAGGATACGGCTCTGACTTCAAACATCAAAGAGGTCTGCCATGTTGACATCGAACCCCCATCTCCCCACCACCTCTAGAAGAGGAACACAAAGAATTAGTCTAAGAAGGGCTGGAGTCTGAGTGCCCCAGGGACCTGGCTGCCCTGAGCCTTGGTTCTCGGCAGGAGCCACAACCACAGCAGCTGGAGGGCACAGTGGGCCCTCGGGCAGGAGAGGTCAGTGAGGACAGTGGGGAGCGGGATGTCGTTCCCAGGGGGTGACCTGGAAACTGGAGCGTGAGGAAGCTGGCTGGTGCGAGATAGGATGGATGTGGGCCTGAAGGAGGCCTGCGTGTTCGGCAGTAAGACACCTGCTCTCTGCACAGAGCTGCTCCTCCTTCATCCACACCACACTGCTTACATCCAGGGCGAGGAGGGGGCGATGGGCCTGGCCTTTCACTGCCCTAGTGAGGGCCCCTGTCCCAGGTAGTGGGAGCCAGGATGGAGTGGGGAGGCAAATTCCGGGGAGCGGATGTGAGCAAGCAGGGGAACGGGGTGGGGGACTGTGAGAGAGGGGTATGAATGATGCGCCAGTGTATTCCGGCCGGCCGTCACTCTGTGAGGCCATGAGGTGCTCCCCTCTCCTCTGAAGGTCACAGTCATTGTGGGCCTCCCCCTGTGGAGCCTGGCAGACACAGGGGCAAAGCCGGGGAGGTGTTGGGACAAGACACCAGGGGACTGCAGGGGACTGAGGGGAGGCCGAGAGAGGCAGGGTATTTCCCACCCACGCACCAGGAAGGCTCGGGAAGCCCCATGGCTTATCAGGTCCTTCACCGGGGTTAGAACGCCCTGCCTGTCTGGACATAGCCTAAATAGCTGACCGAGCCTACTCTCTCTGCCCAAATTGCAACGCTCTTCTAAGACTATCACTATCCCATTTTAAAATTCCCAGGAGGGGCCAGGATGTTGGTGTGATCTCTCCAACTTCAGGACACGCCCCTCTCCCCCCACCCATACAAATCCAACCTCTGGCCTGGGCCTCTGGACAGTCTTTAAGAGGAGGTCCTGGAGGTGGTCAAAGGGTCAGCTCGTCCTCGTCCTCCTCATCAGTGGATCGCAGGCTGGGGCCCTGCAGGATGTCAGCCAGCCCCTCCTCCAGCCCCGGACTCTCTACCAGCCCCAGCTCCTCCAGCTCGCCCTCCGCCTTGTCCAGGGCGGCCGAGAGACGGGGCTCTGCTGAGGTGGAGGGCACGGGGGTCTCTGGGGAGGCGGGAGCCCCGTCACCTGCCCCAGCAGCCTCAGCTCTCTCCTCAGGAAGGCTCCAGGCCTCTGTGGGAGGGGGCGGGCCCCCGGGGTTCTTCCGGGTGGAAGTCGTGTTCCGGAAGCTGGCGAGGGGAGGGCGGAGCTGCACCCCAGACTTGGTGTGCCCCTCAATGGCCTTCTGCAGCTGGTGGGGAGAGGGAAAGGCGGTATACAATTGGGAAGAGACAGAAGATGGGACAGGGTGAGACAAACAGGTGCGAGAAGACAGATTCCTACAAGGAGGAGGAGTGGGAAAGACATGGAACAGCACGAAAAGGGGCCTGGGGAGAGACGCATCTGCGGACCTACAGATCTCAAGCTCCTCTGACAAGGCCCTTTCCCACTGACCCTCAGGCGTCCTTCAGCCGCATCCTATCTCTTCCCTCTTCCCACGGCCCTCTCCAGAACACACACATGAAACTGCGACTCATGCCTGGAGTCCTCACCCCAAACCCCCGGCCCATGGAAGGTCCTGGGGACATTCCTCTCCACCTGCCACTTGATCCCCCCATCCCCTCCAATCTCCGCCTGAGAAATAGACCAGGAAATCTGGGGGACCTCCCAGATGTTAAACCATCCCCTCCGCACGCCCACACCCTTATCCTGTGCCCACTCTTCCTCCTGCTGCTCAAATGGGACCTGTCACCTTTACCTCTTCCAATGCCAGCACGCCCCTGAGCTTCCCCATGCTGGTCACATAAGCAAGGTGGAGGCCAAGGAGCGAGAACAGCGTGTGGGTCTGTGGTGAAAGAGCAGTACATCAGCTCGTGTCCACCCCAGACCTGCCCTGCCCTCGGCAGCCCTGAGCAGTCAGGGGGCAAGGACTTGCCTTGTGCAGGGATGTCTGCTCCACCAGCTGGAAGGGAGATTGGTCAATGCAGCAGTAGTCAAAACAGACAGGCTGGCTCAGCTGTTCCTGCTCCCAGGCCTCAATCTGTCGGGCAGAGTAGGGCAGTCACTCAATATTGCGGAGCCCCCTTCAACCTCAGACCTGCAGCTTGACCCCAAACAGCCCTCTTAGCCCCAGCCCAGACCCTGAAATATGCAATGAACTGTCACAGATCCTCCAGATCACTAGACATCCTCCCTTCTTCCCAGGGCCCGGCACCCTCTCCTGCCTCACCAGGCCCCACATCACCTTCACCCTCAGGCACTTAGAGCACCGCTCTTGTCTTCCTGTCCTCCAACCCCAACACCCCCTGGGGCTCCGAACACTTGTCATTTCCAACCCATCTGCCCAGTCTTATTTTCCACCACTCCCTCAATACCCATTGCTCAGTGAAACCAGGCATGCTTCCCAAATCTGCATTTGCTCTTCTGGATTCCCCTTATTCCCCTTATTGCCCCCACCCTGCCTGCACACTGTTCTCCTGATGCTCCCAGGAGCACGATTTTTCTATCCCTATCGTACTTTGCTGGTCTCTCCTTTTCGGAAATGACATGGATTGTGCTCAGTCTCTTATTGGCGTTTGTCTTACCTCTGCCTACAGGGCAGAGGTGAGGATGTAACCCCTTCAGAGTGTTATGTGGGGTTGCCCCCTGCATGTTGTGCAGAATCTAGCACATTTGCCTCTTACAGATCGTAGCAGTGATCTGTGGGGTTTGAAGAGCTGCATTGAATCATGTGGCATTTAGCTGGCTTGAGCAAAACCATTTTTGTTTTGTTCATGACAGAAGTATGAAGGCATAAAGGCCTTAACCTCCTCTTGATTTTAGAGATCCATGCCGAAATGCCCAAGATTCCAAATAATCCAGGAGAGCTTTCACTTTCATAACTGAATCTAAAATTCCTTGAAATCTCTTCAGTCAGTGCCCTCTGAATGCTGTACTACTTTATTTTCCTAATGTCCAAATCCGCATGTCTCGAGCTTCAGAGACGTTCTCCGAAGGCCACCTCCTAGCTCTGGTACCCAGTGTGGAGTCCACAGAGGCGTGCTCTCCATCTGCCCCTTCCTGGTTCCCACCTCATCTAAACCTCACCCTCCCTGGCTGAAGGTTCACACCGGGTTTGGCTGGCCCTCACAGCACAGGATGGATGACCACTCAGCAGGTGTGCTGTAGACATGATTTATTTGTAGGACCCTTGCCAACCCCGGGGTGGTGGGTCCTGTCCTCCTGGACCTTTCTATGACCATTTCCTGCCTTCCCCACTGCACATGCACCAAGCACTTCCTCTGGGTCAAGCATTATTCGAGCCGCTTTAAACGTCTTCACTCGTTGAATCGTCTCCAACAGCCTATCATTGTCTCCCTCTTACAGACGAGGAGACAGAGGTACAGAGTGCGTAAGTAGTCTGCCCAAGACGACACAGAGGTGGAGTCGGGCTTCCGACCTTGGCTGCCAAGATCCTGTTCCAGGAACCCCCAGCTTGTGTCCAAGGGGCAGAGCGCATCTGCTTCCAGGTCTGACACGTCCCACTACTTGCAAAGGCTCAGCCCCAGTACCAAACCGGAGCCCTGACTGTGTGTGCTCCTAACAGAGGAGCAGAAGGAAACAAGACTTCTGGTGACGCATAACTGAGCTCTTCCCGCGGGCGTCACCGGGATCTGGCCAAAGGTGCCTCCTCGATCTCGTCTGAAAACCACGTTCAAAATATCCTGGATTTTTACTCCTATGGGATCTTATCCCTCTAGAATGTCCCAGTGGGTGACATGGGAGCTTAGATACTCCAAATTTCCTTTTGGAAAGACATAAGCTAAAAATGTATGCTCTGTTTTTACCCCTGGTTGCACTTTATTTCCAGTGGTCGTTAAATAGCCTCACTGGTCAACTAGCTGGCTCTCCCTCTGGTGCACTTTTTTAAAGAGTATGATTATTGGGTTAGTACTTGAGCAAGGCCCTCTTCAACCATAGTTATGACCCATCTGATTCCTGCTTGGGGGCAGAAACAAGAACTATTGTTTTTCCTCTGTGCTCATCGATCTTTCCATTAAGCATTGATCAGAAGGGAGTGTGTTTTGAGGGGTGACAAGGGGAGAAGGAGAAGACTTTCCTTCTCTCCTACGGCCCCCCTCCGGCTCCATTTAGACTGGACAACCAATGAGATGTTTATTTTAAAATAATATCCTCTAGGGCGCCTGGGTGGCTCAGTTGGTTAAGCAACTGCCTTCGGCTCAGGTCATGATCCTGGAGTCCTGGGATCGAGTCCCACATCAGGCTCCCAGCTCAGCAGGGAGCCTGCTTCTCCCTCTGACCCTCTCCCCTCTCATGCTGTTTCTCTCTCTCTCTCTCACTCTCTAATAAATAAATAAATAAAATCTTAAAAAAATAAAATAAAATAAAATAATATCCTCTAGGGTTCTTTGTCATCTACATACTTTTAAAGCTTTGCTTTTTCAGCCTCCACAGGGGGCCTGCATTCTTTTACCAAATGGAATGGCTGCTAATGGACTCTTGTTTCTCTGGAACCCCGGGGTCTGTTCCCATCAGGACTGAGATCAGGATCAGGACCGCCCTGCGGTCTCCTCCAAATCACTGCTCCACGTCTGTCCGCTCCTCACAACCAAGCCCATTCAGGGCTGGATTTTCTCTCACGGACTCAGTAACTACCTTTTTTAGGAAATAGGTGTTTGTCCCAATGAGATACCGCTGTCAATATTTGCCCTCTGCTTTTGGTTCTTTCCAGTCTTGCTTCCTGGCATTTCCTAGTTGTCCACGGTCTCGGGGCCCTGCCCAATCGGCTTCGTAACCTCCAGCAGGCACTGACCATCTTAGCTTCCATGCTGCTCTTCCACACTGTTACGCGTAACCGCTGGCTGCCCAGTGCCATCTTACTTCAGGTGAAGCTCATCCTTCCTGCACAGCCTCTGCCTGGTCCAGGACATCCCTAATGTCTAAAAGAGCTAAGGCTCATCTTAGCACTTTGGTCCCACCTACGTGTAGAAGCTCACAACCTTTCTCTTCTGATCCCTCTGAGACCACCACCATGTTTCCCCCACCTCTGAGCGATGGGCCCGTCCCTCTCTCCATAATCATGTCTTATTCCCAGTGTCTCAAAGTGCTTTCTGGCCTGGACTCGCATTTTACTCTTACAACAACACAATGAAGCAAATGAGCAATGTCTTCATCAGACAGAACGATCCACCCCGGATGGCTGTTTCTCTTACCTCCTCAGGTGGCATGTTGTCCACGAAATCCATTGGCTCCTAGAGAAGAAAGCCACAGGTCTGAGTTCTCTCCTTTTGTCCCCACGGCAGCTGTGGTCCCCCTGGCCGTTAGCAGACCTCACAGGCCAGGGCCACGGATGCCTGCTTTCTCCTGCTCATCATTCCCACCCTGTGATGAAACTTCTCCGTGCTGGGACCTCCTCCCCTCTGACTCAAGGACCATGGGTTTCTCAGTCCTCAGATGCACGCCCCTTTCCCTGTTCACCCTCCACAGCACATCTGCTCTCACCTGGGTTGTTTTCTTCTTCGTGGGGCGAGGTCTGCCCAGTAAGCAGCGCAGCAGGGACCGAAAGACAGAGGGTCTTTGACCTGAGAGGAGTGGCGAGCGGATGGAAATGGAAACAAAGTCATATCTGTCCTGGGAGGAAATGGCGGGGGTGGGGGCAGGGGCTCTGGAGGGGCCCCTCACACTTTGCCACACACAGTGTGTTCTTCCCAGATGCCTCACCTCCACAGACACCTTCTGTCCTACTCCCCCAAATCAGCCCTTGCCCCCACCCCTTGGGGCAGTAATATGGAGACTCGATGATTAGGACTCCCTTCCCGCCCACCCCTGCTCTCATCCCTCCTTAGAGGAGCAGGCCGTGGGTGGAGGAGAGCCCAGAGAGAACCCACAAGGCATGAGTGAGGGTGCACGCTGGGAGAATCGTCACCTGCAGGCTGCGGTGCTTCTAGCTGCTGTTTGTGGCTGTGCAGGGGCCCATTGGACTCTCCGGGGGACAGTGGGGCAGTAGGAAAGGGGTGAGGAGGAGGGAGAGGGAGCAGCTGTAAGGAACAGTAAAAATTCTCAGTCCTGGGGAAGAGGCTGCCTAGCGCTTTCCTGCCTTTATCAGCTAGTGTCCCGGGAATTCTCTCTACATCCATTCGCCCCCACACCCGTTCAGATTTCCTATATCCCTTTGAGTTCTCATGGGTACCATCATTTGCAACCGGATCTCCTTCAGTCCCCGGCCCCCAGGGCACTGGGCTCTTGGACTTTCTCAGTGACCAGGATCCCGTCTCCCTCCTCCTACTTTCCCTTTGCCCCACTCTATCCTGCTCCCCCAGACCGTCCCTGCCTGGTCACCTCGGGCTTCCCAGAGAGGTCCTCGTCTTCATCCTCATCCACAAAGGCAAAGGACTCCCTCCGGCCCTCGGGTGAGATGCCTTGGTATCCCTTGCCCGCTGGCCGAGGCTTTCCGTCGAAGGGCAGCTCAGACAGCTTCCTGGCCATGTCCTGGGCTGCCCGCAACCTCCGCTCGGGGCACAGGTGGCGCTGAAGGAGGGCCTGCAGCTCTGACCGCTCCACGGAGCCCAGCAGGATCATTGAATCTGGAGGAGAGCCCAGCTCAGCCTCAGGGCCTGCGCGGTTCCCCTCCCCCCTCCCCGCCACTCCGCAGGATTGAGCCGGGGACAGAAGCCCAGCACCCCTGCTTCTTTTTCCAGCTTTTACCATCTCTTCCTGAAAACTCATTTCAAACATCTTCCAGGATTGACCTCACTCAATCCCTTTTATTTCACTCATTTAGCACTTAGAGACCCAATTGATAGTATGCTAATTGGTGCTAATTTATACTTATTTTGATGCAGCCCTTCCTTATACAGGCTGTTGGTAAACAGGGGAACTTGGTATTAAGATATAGCTAATCAACCCTGTCTCCAAAAAACTTCAAAAACCATTTATATAGACTGAGATGTGAATATACTTTGAAAGAAGTCTACAAGGATATCTGATGTTTAATCACTTAAAGACTGGGTCCTTCTAGGATATAAACAGAATGCCTACTTTTCCTGGGGAGGTCTTTCATATATGGAAATTCTGCTACCATAATGAACATTTTTGTTGTTTTAAGCCCATAAAATCGGGGCAGTGTTATTAAGATAAATCTTACCATTAGGTCTTAGTCGTAATTATGATAACCCTGCACCTCATTGGCTGTACCCCTGTTCCAATGAAAAGCCACTGCTTTAGAGACCACTTACAAAGTATTTGGGATCTGGGGAAAATATTAAAATGAATCTAACTTGAACAACGTGGACTTTCTGATTATTGGAAATCAGGAACTAACAAACTTAATGGCTCCAAATGGCCCTACATGATTCTTCTTAATTACATGAATCCAAACATTAGGCAAGTATTTATTTAATATCTAGTAAATACCTAGGAGGCAGTCTGAAGGAGATAGAAGTTATAGTCTCTGCTCTCAAAGAATTCCCAATCTAGTGAGACATAGATATAAACTCCAATAAGAAATAATACAGGGACGCCGGGGTGGCTCAGTCGTTAAGCATCTGCCTTTGGCTCAGGTCATGATCCTGGGATCCTGGGACTGAGCCCCATGTCTGGCTTCCTGCTGGGGGATGGGTAGCTGCTCCTCCCTCTCCCTCTGCCTGCTGCTCCCCTTGTTTATGCTCTCTCTCTCTGTCAAATAAATGAATAAAATCTTAAAAAAAAAAAAAAGATACAGAGCAGGACTAAGTGCTAAAGGTGGATGGAAAGGATGGTGAAGGAAGTGACATGAAAGCACTGCTTTAAGACCATTCATTCCATAAATAAATAAAAATAAATTTTAAAAAGGGGCGCCTGGGTGGTGCAGTTGGTTAAGTGTCTGACTCTTGGTTTCAGCCCGGGTTATGACCTCAGGGTCATGAGATCGAGATCCGGATCAGGCTCTGGGCTCAGTGTGGAGTCTGCTTGGATATCTCCCTCTCCCTCTCCCTCTGCCCCTCCCTCCTGCTCTCTTTCTCTCTGTTTCTCTAAGAATAATAAATACATCTTTTAAAAAATTAAAAAGAAATAATACCATTCACTCCTTCATACAGAACAGTTCCATCTGTCCCTCAATTTGGGCATTGAAGAACAGCTACCATTTAGCTAAGTAGCCAAGAGAACCACCTAAGGGGCTCCAGATTTACAGCTAAGCCTCACTATTCATGAATGCCCTGTTTGTGAATTTGCCTTCTGGCTAAAGTACAGGTATTTGTAAACCCCAAATCAGTGCTCCAGATGCCTTCACTGTCATTCACAGACCTGCGGGAGCCACAAACCACTGGAGCCTCCCCCTGCACATCTTCCCAGCTGAGGTTAGAAAAGTGACATTCTCTTCTTGTCTCAGACCTCATATTATAAACAAGCATTTTTTTCATAGTCCACTGTGATGTGCCTGATGGAGAAAATAACGCCTGCTAGGTAAGCTTCGTTCAGGCATGAGTTGGAGCCCTGTTGGCCATGAATTCTAGTTAATGAATCAACAGTATATATTAAAGAAGGTGTCTTTAAAGAGAAACACACATAAAATAAGTTTATGCATTCATTGGTTGAAGAAAATGTGACCAGAGGAACACAACCCTGTATTTTCTCCAGGGCAATGTGTCAGTATAGTCTCTCTAATTCATTGTTAATTGTGACTTTAGAGAACATAGCTACAATGACTAATAAGCATCGGCTGTAGTTCTCTAATTGGATTTTTTTTTTAAGATTCATTTATTTTATTTTTTATTTTTTTAAAGATTTTTATTTATTTGACAGAGAGAGACATAGCAAGAGAGGGAACACAAACAGAGGGAGCGGGAGAGGGAGAAGCAGGCTTCCTGCTGAGCGGGGAGCTCGATGTGGGGCTTGATCCCAGGACCCTGGGACCATGACCTGAGCTGAAGGCAGATGCTTAATGACTGAGCCACCCAGGCATCCCAAAGATTCATTTATTTTAGAGAGAAAGAGAGAGCAGGGGGAGGGGCAGAGGGAGAGAAAGAATCCCAAGCAGATGCCCTGCTGAGCATGGAGCCCAATTCGGGCCTGATTTCACGATCCAGAGATTACGATGCAGAAAGTACCACCCCAGCCAAAATCGAGTCAGACGCTCAACTGACTGAGCCACCCAGGTGCCCCTCTCTAATTGGATTTTTAACTATCTTCTTTTGATTGTGTTCTGGCTGTATTGTTCCTTCTTGAAGATGATTGTGTTCCCTAAGGAACACAGGCTGGGTATCCTGTGGCAGACTGGGTGGTCCCTAAAGATAAGCCCACACTACAGTGCCTCCTCCACCTCTGTGGAGCCCTTGTTCAGGTCACTAGCTCAGGAGTCTGCTTCCTTTCTTCCCACTGACCTTTTGAATCAACCAGTGGTAAAGTCTTGACTGTGGTGGTCTGGAGCAGGGTTCGCAATTCCCCGTATGTGCAAGTGGCTGAAACAAACTTCACATCACGTACCATGATGTCCTCAACAAAGATGGTAAATTTGCTATGGGGGGAGAAGGCATGGGGGGTTAGCCCCACCATATGCTTGTTCCTTTGCTGTTCCTTCCATTCCTCCCGTGAGGTTTGCCATGCATTCCATCACTCGTAATATTCATTAAGTCCATGGGAACATCAAAATAAGTAAAAGGCAGTGTTTCCAAATGTTGATCCTAACCTCAGTCTCAACCTCAGAAGCTCCCGCCCCTCACCCCATCCAGTCTGAACTAATTCCAGCTGGTGCCCTGACCTGAGCTGGTTCCAACCAAGGTCAGGCAAGTAGGGTAGCTTCTTGACCTGGATGATGCTGTCATAGAGAGAGGGCTGCAGGCTCTGAGCCACCATGTTGGCCAAGATGACAGCCACCATCATGGGTAAGATGTGGGCAATCTGACCCGTTAATTCGAAGCAGATCACAGCCGTGGAGACTGTGTGGGATACTGCACCAGTCAGCGCCGCTGCCCCTAGAATGACACAGGAATGTACCGGTGGGTTAGGGCTGCCATTCTTGGCATGGAGGGCAAGTGGGGATGTGATGGCAGACAGGATCCTGGTCAGTGCCAACGCTCCTGACATAACCATCTGTCAAGAATGGGGGCTAGAAAACTGTTAGCAAATCATTTTGATCTCATTCTATGTCCTTTGGCAATTTACAAAATCATTGCGTGTGCCCAAATTTTCATTTGTAAAATGAAGATAGTGATGTCCTATCTATTCCTTGCTTTTGAAAGTTTGGATCATTCTTTTTTTTTTTTTTTTAAGTAATCTCTACATCCAACATGGAGCTCAAACTCACAACCCTGAGATCAGGAATGACATGTTCTATTGACTTGAGCCATCCAGGCACCCCAAAAGTTTGGATCATTCTTAACTGAGCATTCTAAAACCCAGTGATGGCATTTTCCATTGGACCTCAGGTTTTGATGCCAACAATTTATGAGTGAAGAGAGTCAAAACCCAGGACTCATGCTGTGAACTTGGGGTAATAACACCTGCATCAGATCCTGATTCTACAATTTCTCAACTGTATGTGTAGAACTTGATTCTTCTGGAATCCCATACTCGCATCTCTAAGGTAAAAAAGGTCATTAAATAAGTTGTAAGACACTTGCAGATCTAAAATGTTATGATTCTACGTACTCTTTGAAAACAGAATCTTATTTGTTTTTAGTTATGTTCTCCCATCAACAAAAATAGTCACTAGAAGGTATACATGAAAAGAGAACAAGAAAAAGACACAAAAGAGAGGGGCACAATTGATAGAGCATGTGACTCTTGATCTCAGGGTCATGAGTTCAGGCCCCACGTTGGGTGCCGAGCTTACTTAAAAAAAGAAAAGTCACAAAAGGGAAATACTGGGAGGAATAATTCTACAAGATGGTACACATGATATACTTCAGAATATAAACTGTCACAGGAGATACGTATCCTGGGAAATGTCCACCAGGGAGGATGGGGTGATACCTGAGAGTCATGAAGATGGGGAATAAGAGCAAGTGACTCTTACTGATGAAAGAGGCTTTCTTAAAGGTCTGTGATGGGGGAGTAAGGACACCATATGCACTGGAAAGCTGCCTAATTCTTCTATATTTAAGGGAGGCATGGTCTTAGATGTTACGGGGTTTTTGTGAAGAAGAAAAGGAGGGCAGAGGCATAATAATTTTGAGGATTATACTGGCCACTGTATTTGTTAGACAGGGTTTTGGTTGGATGGGATTGTGGATTTAATGAGAAAAAGATTATCACAGATTCTCAGAATGTTAGGGCTGGAAGATATCTCAGAAGTCATTTTACAATAAAGAAACTCAGGTGCACAAAGGTAGCTAACTTGTTCCACAGTCATCCAGGTGACAAGTGGCAAGGATGAGTACAGAGCCCGTGTTTCTTAGCTCTTAGTCATGTACTCTTAAGTCCTGTCAGCATTAGCACACCTGCAGTTTGAGAGTATCCAAGCCAGTCACCTGCACTGTTGATTCTATGATTCTTTGGAAGGAAAGGAGAAACCCTTACCAAACATTCAGACACAATCTTAGGTGCTTTCGTTCTTATTATCTCGTTTAATCCCCATAATCCCTTTTCTACATAAAGAAACTAAGGCTCAAAGACGTTCAATGAGAGCTAATGAGAATCAGAGCCAAGGGTTGATTATTTGAATAAAAGTTGAATAGCATAAAATTAAGCATTGTGTAGTTTGTCTGGAATAAAGATGTCATGGGAGAGTCTGAGTGCGTCTGGTAGGGGTTACCCGAGGGTGGAATGTGTCTCACCAATTACTGCATAGCCCCCGGGTAGGATCTTGTAGATGATGTCATCAAATAGGATACCATCAGGGAATAGCATGGCCATGATCTCTCCTACCAGCCTTCCAAATGCAGCTCCTGGAGGAAAGACAAAAGAAAGGAAGGTGTTGAAAGATCTGAGTTCCTTATCCTCTATATTTCAGAGCCTCCTTGGCATTAAGACCAAATACAAGCCCCCGGCATTCCAGGCCTTTCCTTAATTTCCCAGTACCCTAGATTGCGACTATCAGCAAGATTCCAGGCTTCCCATCAGAACTTACCGAGCACAAACACAGGCATGAAGCCTCCGCAGGGTATAGGCATAGTGGTGGCCACGATGGACATCCAGAACTGGAGTAAAAAGAGGCATCAGGACACCCTCTCAACTCTGCCCAATATACTCCACTCCCTCCCCACTTCCAACCCTCCCTCTTGCCTCAAGAGTCACAGAAACCCTGGGATAGCTAATCCTTCTGGAAGCCATCTTGTCTGCACCCCTCCTCCAGAACCAAAAACGTGGAGTACTCTCGCTCAGGCTAAAGACCACCAAAAACAATACTATAAGAAAGTTCCTCCTGATGATCGTTTCTACTTGGAATGACTATATTTGCCCCAGGCAATCTAGAACAAGGAGTGGAGCCCCTGACAACACCTGTCACTGCTCCAGAAGGGTCCTAGCCTACACTATACCCTCTTAGCCCAAAAAGGTCACCTCAGCAGAACAGCCTGAAGCTTTTGAAGCTGGAGGATATCTTTTCCTGGTCAGATTGTGTTTCTGAGAAAGAGCCCAGCTCTAAGTGGCAGACATCTTAGAGTTTTAGTGACTTCCTATGTGAGTAATTTAATGATATGGTCATCTACAAACCCACTTATATGGAAACCTCACAAGGGAACCTGGAGTGAAGACTGTCCTGCCTGAGTCATTTCCTTTAGCATCACGTCACATTAAACAGAGGTTCAGAAGATCAAATCTATCCTAGCCATACCGGAAGGGCACACTGAGAAAGCTAGCCAGTGTAACAGAAAAGATCTCAAAGGCCAACTCTGTCAGGTAGTATTCCAACAGAAACCAGGACAATTTTAGCAAAAGCAACATGTACGTTCTGTGGCAAAGAATGTGGAAGAACTGAGAAATAGAGTGGAGAAAGGAGTATTGGTTGAACTTTTGAAATATCTGTAAAAGAAATAAAAATATGAGACACAACATGTAAATTTAGAAACAGGTTTATATGGCACTTCCAAAATAAGTAAGCCAATCTTACAAAAGGATCTCAAACTCATGTGGTGAAAGATGGTAGCAGCTAAATCAGAACAAATTGAAATATTTGTAATTGAAAATCTGTACCAAGTGCATTGTAAGCAAATGAGAAATACATTTTTTACTATTCTGAACCTTAGAAAGATTCCCTTGAGCCGGGGCTGATGTCAAGAGGCCATGACGAAGTCTTCATCCCAAAAGCTCTGAGATGAGACAAAGTGTATACTTCTTCATGTCAGAATATGACCATGTAGAACAGCTAAGAACTGCAAAGTCAAATGTACATATGAAGAGAATATAGACGAGAAAGCCTGGAGTATAGGGCAACTGTGTGTCTTGTTTTCTCTGCCTGCTCTCAGCCCTGGAGTGGTGCTCATCAACGCAGGTAGGATGTAGGTAGGTCACGGGGGAGGGAAGGAGGGAGGAAGGAAAGAAAGAAGAGAGCCTGGTCAAATAGTGTCCATACAACACAGAAAAGGCTTCTCAGAGCTACTATTTGCTGAAACACCCAACAGAAATGCTTGTTGGGTAATTTGTTGAAACTGCAGATGACTAGACACCACGTCAGTCTACGTGGACACGGAGTTCTGGGCACTTGTAACTTACTTAACTTTTGCAAATGATTGTGACATAACAATTGGAGACCCTTTGAACTATTCTGTACCATCTCTTTGGAATAAGCACATGAAAGCCATAATGGATTCTGTAGGCTTGGGTTAATCTGAAAGCTCCAGTAATACAGATTATAGGTGGCTGATAGGTCTGATTTCAGAGGATGAATTCTGGATTATCCCCCAAGATATGTGGAAGAACAGATGAGGACCAGAGGGCACTGAAGTGATCGACTCCTAAGGACAAAGAATGATATGAGGCTAGCAAACTTTTTGAGCTATTAGCACACGAAAGGAAAGATCCAGAAGCAATGTAAATAATGTAGAACACAAATAACTCCCAAGAATTTCAACACCCAATTCTAGAGAACTGGGAGACTAGAGCCCATCATGACAGATGCCACTTCATTTAGACCCTTGACAAGAAGGAGCGTTACGGAGAATTCTACAGAGCCTTCACGCTATGCTGATCAGTGATACTAGATAATAACATTAGGCTTATTAAAAAGCAAAACTGAGAAGTCGTCATTTTATTCATACCCACTGAGCAGCTGCTGACTTACAACATGATGATACTTTCCATGTCTTAAGATTGAGGAAGATGGAAGTTCCCTTCATCAATAGCTGAGAACCTTATCTGCCTGTGCGGACACCACCAGAAACCCACACAGGCTAAACTTCAACCCAGACTGTGGAAAAATAGTTCTAGTCACTTTCATATTCTAATTTGGCTATGTAGCCTATTACCTACACTTAGGAATAAATAAAGGGATGGATGCGTATGCCCAGTAACAGAAAAGTGAAAATGCTGGAGGCAGTGATAATCAGACAATATCACGGATTTATAGCAATGAGTGGTGTTACATTTATAAATATTATGGAATGGCATAGGCCTGATGCAAACTGTGGGGCTTGAAATACAGCCCAGGAAATATGTGAGTTTCTTCCCCTGTTATGCTTATGATGTAAACATTATCAAGGATGTGATTCAGGGAGAAATTAATAATAGCAACATATAGTTGAGTCCTGCTATATAATCCAAGTAGACTTCTCAGGATAAACTTTAATCTGTGAAGTCAAATCCAGCTATATACTTGGGAATCTGGGGAGGTGAGGTGAGGTGTAGGGGAAGTGTTGAAAAATACACAGTATTTTGTTTCTATAAAACTTTGCAAGAGCTTGACATTTTAAAAGTATGTATGATCCCAGAGTTACCATATAGTTCAGTCTAGAGGAACATCAGGAAAACACAATCATTATCCTTGAACAATAAATTCTGAGATGCTATCAAAGCTTGGACTTGGTTACTTACAGGAAGCTGGGATTTATAAGTTAGAGAAGAGGAACTCTGTATTGAAAGTCCAAAAGTCAATTCCCCAACAAGGCACTGAGAACTTATTTACGATGAAAATATCAAATCTTTTGAAGAAGACATAAAAAAGACCTAATTAATAAAGTAGGCGTACAAAATATGGAAGCTGCCGACCCATTGAATGCACACGGAGTGGAATGGGAAAGAACATGCAGGTATCCAGCTTTTAGAAACCCAGAGCAAATCCTGAGACGGTAAGTCACAGAGTTGGAACCCGATGTGTCAAGCACCTGGTGTTTTTAATCACAGGATCCTTGACAAGTACATTAAAGGAACAGCCAAAAACAAAGACATCTTTTTCGGGGCACCTGGGTGGCTCAGTCGTTAAGCGTCTGCCTTCGGCTCAGGTCATGGTCCCAGGGTCCTGGGATCGAGCCCTGCATCGGGCTCCCTGCTCCGCGGGAAGCCTGCTTCTCCCTCTCCCACTCCCCCTGCTTGTGTTCCCTCTCTCGCTATGTCTCTGTCTGTCAAATAAATAAATAAAATCTTAAAAAAAAAAAAAAAAAGACAACTTTTTCAACCATAAGCATGAGATTTGCCAAAGTTCAACTATCAAATATTATCTATTTGGCACACGGTAGGTATGTAATAACATTTATGGAATAAATGAACCCATAACAGCTATCATATTATAAATATAACTTAGTGACTCATCTCCTGGGAAAATATAGATTCACAAAATGTATCATGAATAAGTGAATAGCAAGGTATTCAAAAGCATGAAAGTTCAGTGTGGACAGACTTTTGAATGAGAACCCTAATATACAGAGGAAAATGTTGGATCATTCAGGCAAGACATACCATTCGTAATAACGCAGTCACTGAAAAAGAAAAAAAAAGGAGGGGGGAAGCAGCAATTGTAATAGATGTCACAACCGGGGGTGGTAGAAAAAAAAAGTCTTTGTATAAAGCAGTGACTGAGAAGCCAATGAAGACGTGGTCCTTGATGGACAGACATGGAAGAGGCCAGCTTTGGCCTCCTAATTGAAATGAGGAGAAAATGACTTGAGAGTGGCAAAATCCTCATGGCCTCACCACCAAAAGAGGGAATAATAACATGTACAATAATTACTTATAGGGTGGGGCGCCTGGGTGGCTCAGTCGTTAGGCGTCTGTCTGCCTTCGGCTCAGGTCATGATCCTAGGGTCCTGGGATCGAGTCCCACATCGGGCTCCCTGCTCGGCTCAGCAGGAAGCCTGCTTCTCCCTCTCCCACTCCCCCTGCTTGTGTTCCCTCTCTCGCTGTATCTCTCTCTGTCAAATAAATAAGTAAAATCTTTAAAAAAAAAAAAATTACTTATAGGGGCGCCTGGGTGGCCCAGTTGGTTAAACGTCTGATTCTTGATTTTGCCTCAGGTCATGATCTCAGGGTCGTGGGATCAAGCCCCATGTCAGGCTCCATGCTCCCCAGGTAGTCTGCTTAAGATTCTCTCTCTCCTTCTCCCTCTCCCTGTCCCTGAGCTCATGCACACATGCTTTCTCTCTCTAAATAAATAAAGCCTTAAAAAATTATAGTCACTAATAAAATTGAGTTAAATATTTAATCTCTTTGGCAGTTCTAGAAAAGAGATTACCCACTAGGTGGGGAAAAATGGATATGCAAATCATCTAAAGATGGATAATTGGATACAGGAGAATGAAGTACCTAATTATCTAATATGTGGGGGGGATTTGGTTAATTTAAGTCAGATGTTTACACAGTTATCTGTATTGCTCAGCCCTGTCTCGTCCTCATTTACTAGGCTGCTGTGATGTCTTAATCATTTAGCAAGTGGAACCTTTAGCAGGCTTATGGTAATTATGGCAACATTGCTAAGTTGACATGAAGGGAGCAATTAACCCAGATATTGGCTCACTTCTATAGGTGAGCAACTTACCCAGGCTATGGTTTCATAGCTATTTCTCTTTAGGTTGGACAAAGTCCCGATGAAGTTGTACCCTCTCCTACCCTATGCAAACTGTGTGTTCCAGGTTGAAAACAGACAGAAGCTTAAGGGGTCAGGAGTGCACGAGGAGTACCTTCATGATAAAGAAGAGGAAGATGATGATGACCACGTTGACCTGTGGGTGGATCCACACGGCCGACCGGCCCAGGCTTTCAGGGTCACCCACATGCTTTACCCATGTGTTGTTGTCAAACAGGGTACTGATGGCTTCACGAGGCATCAACTGTGAGGGGAGGAAGCAGAAGGCGGCAGGTCTCCAAGGAGGTCGGGTACTAGGACTTTGTACAGACCTGCTCTACCAGTCTCATTGTTCAAGGGGCTCTCTTGCTCTTCTCTCGGGGAGAGGTTCTACCCTCCGGCTTAAAAGTGCTCAGAAGCCTGAGGGATGTCTGCGCTGTGGCCCGGCCCTGGCTGAGTCCCTGTCATGTGCTCAGTGACCCGACCGCCCCCCAGACTCCTTGGAGCTGACCTCTCCAGCCATGAATTGACCCATTCCTGGCGGAAAGGTGAATGAGGCGATGACAAAGGTGACTATTCCAGGATACAGCAGGCGGCTGAGAAAGAAACAGATCGGAACCCCGCAAGTTAGCCCCGTGGACGCCACACTGAGCTGGGAGCTGGGCCCCGGGAGCCCGCTGCAGCCTCAGCTCTTTAAACACAGAACGTTCTTGCCACCAACGCGCAACCTTTGAGGGGCAGACCACGCCGCTCGCTCCCTACGGAGTATCCGGGCTTCTGTATTTCACCGCAAGCCACCTAAAGGCAAGGACGGCCTTTGACAAAGATTAAAAGGGAGGGGCTCGTGGAGAGAGCAGAAAGGACCCGGGTGGGACACAGAAGGGCAGTGACTCACTGCTTCGCCAGAAACCGGCTGAGGGCCTTGTTCTTTCGGACACCGAGCATGACTTGGCGATGCAGGTACACAAATACCGCTCCCAGGAAGCCACAGCAAATCCTGAGGGCGGGAGTTGTACAGCCATGGACCCCTCCTCCGGCCCTGCCCGCGGCGGGACGAACAGCAGGCGGCCGCCCTCCCTTTCCGCCCTCCTGCCGGCAGCGATTCACACTTATCCACTTTGGCCCCACCTTCTTCCAGCTGGGCCCTTCCGCCGAAGCCGCACCCCGCCCCCGAGCAGCCGACCCCACTGACCCGATGATGGCGAAGGCTGGGAGCTCCTGCAGGTCAAAGGGGAAATCCATTCGGAAATTGGTTCTGAACAGAGCAGTGATGGTGACTGTGGGGTGGAAGGGCCAGGCATCACGGTGGGAGCGCCACAGAAACCCGGGGGGAAGCGGAAGCCATCAGCCGCGGGTCAGCTCCTTCCTCCCTCCTGGGCCGCCGGCTCTTCTTCCACTGAGCTCCCAGGGTTTATGCTTGAACACTGCCCTCCTACACCATGACTTAGATCTTTGCCCTATATCCTTGGGCCCTCTTCCCAAATAACGCCATCCATTCCTTTTCTAAACTGCCCCAAGGAGCTTCCCTGCACGCCCCGGTTCCAGCCTCCACCCCCGGCCGCCCGTTACCCGCATCCTTGTTCCACACGGCCAGCACGCGGAAAACGAAGGCGCTGAACGTGGCCGCAAAGAAACCTCGCCAGTAGTTCCGCACCGCAAAGTAGGTAGAGGTGACCTCGATGCTGAACAGCACTCCTGCGGGGGCGCGGAGGTGGTCAGGTGCAGACAAAAGCCAGAGGCTCCCCCCCCCCACTCCCCCCTGCGGGCCTGAGGTGCTTTTGCTGAGACCCGGATCACGAGGGACGCAGTAGTGGGAAGTAACGGTCTCCTGGAACCTCAGGCTCTAACCCATACAGTTGCTCATGCTGGCAACTGTTCGCAGGCTAGGGATGTGGTCCAACAAGATGCAGAGAGGAGCGGCGGGGATTGGGGGTGTGGGGTGGTCCTCAACCCCCCACCTAATACCATGCCTGGTACGTCATCAGGGCTTAGTGTCTGTTCTGTGGATGAACAGGAGAGGAGAGGACGAGAAGGAAAGAGAACACAAGAGAACAGAACAGGTGAAATTTCAGAAAACGGACCAAGGGTCGGGGGAATTGGGGGCAGGGAGAGCTACCAGCCACCCGTTCTTCCCCTGCTCCTCAAATCACAACAGGTGAGGCAGCTGCGTCCTTGGGCTAAAAGGACGATTTGACACAGTGGGGAAGCAGGTGGAGCAAGTCTCTCTCCTTTTCCTGACTAGTAATAAAACCAAAGTCAGCTTTGATTTGTTGGGGTGTAAGCTATCCAACTTATGAATATTTTACAACCATTTTTTGAAACCCTAGGCTAGATTTTCTTTCCTACGAGGTGGTTCTGGGATGCTTTCCCTAGCAGTCTGTCACTGTATCCTCAGGAATGAGAACTGATTTTAATATTAGTCTGAGCCAAACAGAAAATGTGCTGCTAAAAGCAAACAAAGCCTTACAAACACAAACAGCTTTTGGAAACTCTCTGGTCTCTGAGGTTCTGCAGTATGGCTCTTTCCTGCCACCCTGGATATTCTCTGTTCCCCCACTCGGGCTCCTTTGCCTCTGCCCAGGCCAGGGCCTTGTCCTTTGAGACCTGATCTTGCTACCCAGACACACTTTCTCAATTCCATTTATGCCCATGGCTTCAACTGCCACCTCCATGCTACTGGGTAGCAAAGCGATCTTTTCGGCTCGGTTCCTGAACTTCAGACTCACCAATCCAGCGGCCTATTTGGTATCACTTGGACATGCCACAGGAACTTCAAACTCAACATATCTAAAGTAAAATTGGGGGTGCCTGGGTGGCTCAGTCGGTTAAGCGTCTGACTCTTGACTCTTGGTTTCAGCTCAGGTCATGATCTCATGGGTGGAGGGCTGGAGCTCAGCACTCAGCACGGAGTTCTGCTTGAAGATTCTCTCTCTGCCCCTTCACCCCCCCCCCCCCCACTCTCCCACTCTGCTTTCTCCAAAATAAATAAATCTTTTTTTAAAAAAATAAAGTAAAATTGATCAACTCCTCCAGACCTTTCACTTCCTATATTCCTTGTCGTGCTTACTAGCACTGCTGTCCATCCAGTTTTCTTTGAAATAAACTTTGGGAGCTGGCCCCAATTCCTCTTCCTCTCTCATCCTCTATAACCTTGCATAAAATCAACCTCCAGGTCCTGTCAATTTGACTTCCTATCGCCTTTATGTAGCATCCTCTTCTCTCTCTCTCCTCTGCCTCCATCCAGTTCCATCTCTCATCATCTAGCATCAGGGCTATGACAATAGTCTTGTTGTTAATCTTGGATGAATCCTGTTAATCCACAGGCCAGTTTTATTCCACACACATTTGCCAAAGGGATTGGACAAATGTGCACAGCTTGTCATGCCACTTTCTTGGTCAGAATTCTTCTATGGCTCCCCTTCACCCATGATAGCATTTCCCAAAGTCCACCTATGATACACTGAGTCTCATGAGAAGTTCCTTGCAAAAGGGATTCTGTAGGAAATGCTGTATTTGAGCCACAGTTTGCATATTCACGATGCCTGCCAGGATATCCAACATTCTGATCACTTTTCCAGTTTAAAAAAACTATCTGTTTAACATAGTATTTTCTGACTTTTTGACCTTGGGACCCTTTTCATATGTTACATCTATTAACACCATGGAGAACTATGCTCTGCAAAACACATTTGGACAAAGTCTAGCCTGGAGAACAGAACCTACATTCTTGTGCGTGGCCGCTGAGGACCTTCATGATGCAGCCCCATTTCCCTGTGCAGACGCATTCCAGTTCCCCTGCATCCTCTAGCAATTCTCTCCTCTACTGTGATTAGAGCCCCAGTCCTCACAGTCTTCCTTGCACTTTGCTCAAGAGGCCCTGGAGACACTGAGCAGGCTGTGAGGATCGGTTTGTCTGCCCGGCCACCCCTTCAGCTGCGAGTGCCTGGGAACACAGGATCCAGCACAGCATCCAGAGGGCAGATGATGGAAGCAAAAGGGTGTTTGTCATTTTAGCAGAATGTTGAAGCAGATTTCTTTCATCAGTGTAAGGAATTAAGAGTTGGCTATATAGTAAATAAATTGCCTTACTAATTTTTTTCTTTCAGGATTATTCTATGATCATAAAAAAAAAAAAGAAAGAAAAACAATCACATAAAGCTACCTGCCAGGACATTTATTACTTGTACTCAATATAAACATCCTGAAAATAACATCTAAATTTTTCAGTCCTGAACCTTTCCTCGCATCAAGAGGCATGTTTTATCTATAACTCTCTTATCTTTCCTATGTTCTACACTGGACCAAGAGAAACCTTCCTTGTTCATCCTAGAAATTCCAGTTTTATACAAAAAAAAAAAAAAATACAGATTCTCTTCATTTTAAAAGAATCTGGCTGATTAAAAACAAAAATTTAAAAAGTCTACCTGTCTAAAAATGTTTTTTCGATCTTCTGGATTTGTAAGGTGAAAAGAGTAAGTAAAGGTGAAAGTGGGTATAAATGTAAGCGTGTAACGTCTAACGTGTACAGAAACTCAAACACACACCTCACTTGTGGGGACTAGTGACTTCAACGACAAGAGCTGAGGCCAGAAGGCAGATGGGATGCTAGCTGATATGATCTCCTTGAACTGTGTGCGCTGACGCCACATCAGGACAAGTGAGCGGGATGCACTTCCATTCACTCTGAACGTTTATCCCTACGTCATTCCTGAGCCAAGTCATGTTAGCTACCTGAACACTCCTCTATGAAGGCACTGATGACATTCTCATAATTGAAAAGATACCTCTCACAGCAGGTGTGTTTAAGAAGCATAGGCTTTACCTGCAATTTCGTTTCCCCAGCTGTCAACTTGATGTCCTTTTTATCACCAATGAATGATCCATGTAATCCCCCCGCCCCCCCGTGTTAATCCCGTTACAGCTCACACTGAGTTGTAAATAAACAGGTACAACTTCTTTCTCTGCCCCGACCCATTTGTTAGTGTTCCAGGACAAAGGTAACAGTCTGAGAATCCACCCTTTGCCTTCCATGTGCAGAAAGAGCTAACCTCAGGTTTGAGTTACTGTCAGGGAGCTATGGGGCTCTAAGTCCCATCCGCAGCCCTCGTGAAAGCTGACCATGAGTCCAAGTAAGGCCCACCTACACCCCCGTGTCCTGGTAACATGCACAAATGAAAGTTTTCCCTTGGAGAACAAACTACGGAGAGTCTCCTGGTAGAAGATATAGTAGTAAGTGGAGGGCAAACATGTCCAACAATATCGACAGGTTTTATTTAAGACAAGGAGGGGAACAGGGAGGCTGCCTGGGTTTTCATTCCTGTCTCTTCCACTCGCTCGAGTCCCTTGCCCTCTCTGTAATCAGTCCTCTCCTCCCTCTCCTCCGCACCATGGGTCTCATACAGCTTTTAGCAGGAATGAATGTAGAGAGATGCTTAGAACATCACTTGCACATAGTAAATGCTCAGTAAAAGTTTGTTATTCTTGTCATACTTTCGTTTTAACGGGTAATATCGCACTTGGGGATGCTGACAAAACCTGGCCGGGGAGCCAGCCCGGGCAGTGGACTGATGTAGGAGGGGGGCAATCACTTGCCTCCAAGTGGCGTCCCAAAGCAGCAGCCGACTCCTACGGCGCAGCCCACCGTCAGCATGTCAGTGTAATAGTATGGCTGCTACTAGGGGACAGACAGACAGACAGACAGATGGCAGGGGCAGGGAAGGGGGGCAGAGAGGAACGGAGAACAAGCAAGGGTGGGGAATAAGGCGGAAGGAGAGGCTTAAGTCACAGGGAATCAGAGTGGCCCCCTCTCCCCCAGTGATTCCCAGGCCAAGAGACACTCGGTTAGTTTGCAAACAGGAAGTGACCTCATAGCGCAAGGCCAAACATAGAAAATGAAATAAAGATAAATATGTGGAAGGTATGTTAGCCACTAAGTGATCATCAGAGAGGGGCTGGAGATGGGGATGCCCTGGGCACAAAGTGTTAGTGGCAAGAGAAACAGAAAGGACTTCAGACCAACGGTACCAATAAAGCCTGCATAAAACAGCCACCAGCCGCCAAGGAACACATAGCCCTCTGGTAGAAAAGTACGTGCACCTGCAGACCAGGGGCTGGGATCCGGGTCGCTCCTTGAATGCCCACCCACTAGTCCCTTTGGCGAGCATCCTGTCCACTGCAAAGCCTAGGCAGCCACTCCAACCCCCTTTCAAGTCGTGCTCGGGGAACAGGGGTAGGGAGGAGGTGGGACTTGCCTCCAATAGGGGCTGCAAAGCAGCATCCCACGCCCACCGCGCAGGCCGACACCAGGAGATCAAGCTGCCCAGACACGGTCTGCAACAGAGAAGCACGCAGGACGAGGAGGGTAGAGGGCTGGGGCAGGCAGCAGTGCTCATGAGGGGTGGGGTCTGGGCTAGGAAGACAAGGGGACAGGGGTAGGCAGGGGGCAGCAGAGGAACTGGCCAGGGTGCAGGCCCGGAGCAGGGGCGCAGGTCAAGAAGGGAGGGGCATCCTGGACAGCGGCTGCAGTGTGTGGCTGGGGTAGGCGGGTCGGGGATGTGTGTGGAGGATAAGGGAGCGTGGGTTAGCGCAGTGCCCCACGTCAGCATCACGGCCAGCCCAGCGCCAAGGCAGCCCTCCCGACGCCCTGAACACACACAGCCCCTCCCTCATCTTACTTCCTCAACCTTACCTCATAGACCCCACAGAACATCGACATAAACCTGCTGAGGACAGCGGCACAGATGCTGGCGATGTGGACAAAGGGGCCCTGGGAGAGAGAAGGAGGGGACGGGTCAGGGGCCGGGGCCCAGATGGGAGGCTGTGTGGCATTCCGCGGACAAGCCTGATGGCTCTGGGCACTGAGCTAGGGCCCGAAATACAGCCGTGAGCAGCACAGAGGGTGTGCCCTCGGGAACTGCAGCCCGAGAGGAAGGGAGGGGGCGGACCAGCCTTTCAGCGACGCTCCGGGAGGAGAAGATGGGGGAGCGGGAGGGGAGGAGGGGGCAGGACAGACGAGGGTGCGATGGGGGGCTAGAGAAGGCGCGCTGGCGTCACAACTGACTAGTGTCTCCACTGAAATGAGGTTGTGAGCCGCGTGCGTGTCAGAAGGAAGAATGTTCTGGGCTGAGGGAACAGCAAGTGCGGCAGCCCTGGGACAGGAACCGCTTGTGTGGTTGAGGGGTGGGAAGAGCTTGTCACCCAAACACAGTGAACGGGGGCAGCTTGGGAGGACCGGAGACCAGACCGAGAGAAGCCAGATCAGCACAGGTCTCCCAGGCCCCGGGAAGAAGCTGGGATTTTATTTTAAGAAGACTGGGAAGCCATCGGTAGTTCCGAAGCAGATGTCAGCGAGTACTGATTGCATTTTGAAAAGACTGGCTGCCACGCGGATGCCGACTGTCGGGACGCAAGAATGCACAGGAGCGGAACCTTGGAAAAAGCACAGCCCCTCTCTGGGTCTGGGCTTCTGCATATTAAAACAAGGAAATTGGTCTGGAGTGTCTCCATGGTAGTGGTCCTCAACTGGGGGAGATTCTCCACGCCCCCCCCCCCCCCGGCGCCGGGGACCTTTGCCAGTGTCTGGAGATACTCTGATTGTCAAAACTGGGGGGCACTACTGGCATCTAGGGAGTAGAGGCCAGGGGTGCTGCTAAACCTCCCGCAATGCACAGGACAGCCCCTCGGAACCAAGAATTACCCAGCCCAAAATGTCCACAGTGCCCAGGCTGGGAGACTCTGCTCTAAGTCCCTACCAGCTCAGATGCGTCTGTCATTCTGCCTCAGGACTAGGGCCTCCCTGAGTATTGATTTCCCCTCCCTCGCGCCCCCTGGCACTGGCTCTCCCCGCGCGCCGGCCCCCACGTCTGCTGCGAGAGCTCCCTCTGGGCTCAGTGCTGCCCTCTGCTGGAGCATCGGTGGACCTACCTCCTTCCCTACAGGAATGCCACTGCCCAGCCCCGCAGTCAGGGCCACAACCTTGGCCACAAAGGCCTTGAGGGTGAGATATTCCTTCAGGATGACCCCACGGAGTATTGTTTTCATTTCAGGGATTCCAGAGCCTACAACGGTCAAAGAATGATCATGTGCAACTTCCAGCTAGAGGTTCAAAGGGAGATGAACGCCCAGACAGTGGACATGGCGATGGGGGTGGGTGGGGGGGAGAGGCAGTGGTGGGGGGATGATGGCAGAGCAGGGGAGAGGGCCGTCAGTAGGGCTGGGAGAGGGAGGAAGTGGACTGGAAAGGTCTGCAGGCCAATGAGATTGTGCTGACCGCATGACATGGGGAGGAGGGGGCGCAATTCTCACCAACAGCCTGGGGAGAGATGAGGTGGCAGAAGAGGGCACTGAAGAGGATGAGAGTTAGTGGGAAGGTGACCCAGACCAGGTACTGCAAAGGCAGGTTGGGCTGCATCTGGTAATAGGTCCACTTGTAGGCTGCAGAGACACGGGCCCGGGCTCAGTCCCAGGGTGGCAGGGATGTCACCGCTCCCCCACGGCTGCAGCACACCGGTGTGCCGCGAGCGTCCTCATGCTCCGGCAATCCCGTTTGACCTCATGAGATAGTACTGTTCTCATTGTGCATGGGGGAACCTGAGTTGTGAGTGGTGACGTGACCTGTTCAAGTTCCCACCTCCTGTAGGAGGGGGGGGGTCCGCGGCCATGCTGCCAAGCCCACTTGCACAGGCACATTGTTAGGGGCTGTGCTGGTTTGCCCAGAACTGAGGGGTGCCTGGCACTCAGGGTGGTCAGTACTCAAACCAGAAAAGTCCTGGGAAAATGGGGGATGAGCTGGTCACCCGATTAGAGGGGCACTGTCAGCTTGGGTGGTAGCAGGTGAAGGGGCAGGAGAAAGGGCTCTGGGTCCAGGTTTGGTCTTGTCCTGGGCCAGATCTCCTCTGGGCAACACCCCCCTCCCAAAACACACCCAACTGGTCCTAGGTAGGAACTCGAGAAACAGCCACCGTGCAGGGAGAGGCTGAGCGTGAAGGGCCACGGTAAACCTACCCTGAAGGCTTTTGGCACTGACATAATCCATGCTCCAGCTAACCAGAGCCATAAGCAGTCCCAGGAGCACCAGAAAGATCCAGTCTTCTCCTAATTTTCTTCTCACCACATGTCCCAGGCGGTGCACACAGCCTGGGAAGAGGGAAGGGCAAAGAAGGGCAGCTATCCCGTCACTACTCTGGGCTCTGACTGAGGACTGGAGCCGAGGACTGGGGGGGGGGGGGGGGGGCTTGCTCTATGGCTCATTCACCAAGCTTCTTTCCACCTCTCTGCTGGCTCCTGCCCCGCCCCTTCCGAAGGCGCCCCAGTCCAATTCCCCATGGGATACTTGAATGCCTTCTAAAACTCTTGTTTCCTGGTGGTGGGTGGGAGGGAGGGAGAGTCGGGAACAAGGCAAAGTGGGAGCAGACAGGGAGAGATGCATTTCCTTGTTGCTTGGAGGAGGACTTCCGTGTGGATGTGGGGAGGGTGGAGGGCGGGCACATCCCAGTTATTCTCCTAGACTCTGCACCTCCTTCCATTCCAGATGCCTTTAGCCCTGAGGCCCCATCACCTTGACATTTAGAATAGTGATCCTCATCCTTGCTGTCCACGCTCTCACTGGAGCCCGTCTTCTTGGGCATCCCTGGGTCCTGCTCCTTGTCTGAGAATTGCTGTTTGTAATGGCCATAAATCTGGACACAGAGAGAATGGGAAACGTCTGTTTTGCTGGAGGTAAAAGGGATAGACAAGAGGGAAGCACATAGACCCACATGGAAAACAGCTTTTTAAAGTCTGAAGTAGTGACACAGAACTCTGCTAAGACTGGACATTAGCGTCAAATAGGTGTTTTGTATGTGGCTCAGCTTACAGTGCTTCAGCCTCTGCCTTAACTATCCCAGCCACCCCCTTCTCCGCACTGGCCTCCCTCCTAGGAATCCTGACGTGGACCCGTGAGGACAGACGAGCAGGTGACTCTTGGTTTCTCCGTCTTGGTGTGTGTGGCCTTTCTTGAGGCCCCTCAGATGCTCTGTCAAGCTCAGAGAAAGCCCATCCACCTCGCCTCCCTGTGCTCCCGTACCCCAACAGGAACCAGTCCCGGTAAGCGAATTCCCAGAGCAGGATAACTAGGCGCTCACAGAGTGTGGAGAGGGCAGAGCGGCACCCCTCCCATCAGGTAGCCCTCTGCTCTCAGCGTGTGCAGAGCACGCATGTTTGGGGCAGGGGGAACAAGGGCTCTCACTGCTTTCCTTCTGCCCTCCCCCCACTGCACTGGCTCCGTCGTCCGGGGCCAGGGTCAGGCCAGGCCGTGTTGCTGGTTCTGGGAGAGCCTGGGTAGGAGAGATCTGATTTCACAATATGAGCAGCAGAGTTTACGCCCCAGTTCTGGATAGGCGCACACTAACTGCCCGGCTCACGGCTGTTTCATCTTCTGGGGTGAGGTTAGTGACCGAGGGAAACAGTGTGTCCCTCCCTGCCCCACCTGGCCCCCGAGAGCAGACACAACCCATGCAGCTTAGGGCACCTCCTCCCACCTGCCATCTCAGTTGCCTCTGGCCCCAGGCAGGTGGAAGTAAGGGAGGGGGGACTCCAAACCAAACCCTGGCTGGGAAACACCTAAAAGAGCCAAAAGAGGGCTAAGCAGGGCATCAGAGTAGGGCGGGGGGAGGGGAGGGAAACCCAAGTCTGAAGGGGAGGCTGTGTCTGGGATTCATGAACAAAAACACCGGTGTATGGAGTGGGGAGGCTGGGCATGGGAAGGACAGCTGAAACAATGTCGACAAAATACTGATAATTGTTGAAGTTGGGTAAGGGGTGCTTGGGGATTCATTACACGGGTCTATTTTTAAGTTTGACATTTTCCGTAATAAAAATTAAACAGAGAAAAACTTAAGTCCAAACCCCTCTTCTTTGCTTTCAGGCCAACTCTACTTCCGAAATTAATTTACCATTCCTTTCCAACACGAAGCTCCATGCTAGTCTGCCTGGTTTCCTGTCACCAGAAAGTGCCTTTTCCTTGTTTTCACTCTCCCCACCCGGGTAGGTAGGTCAGTGAACACGGGTGAGAGGAGCCCCCTCGTCCCGGGCCATGAGCAGGGGTCTTTCTGTCCAATCTCATCCATTGTTCCAAGGCCAGGGCAGGCTCCAGCTTCCCTAGGAAGCGCCCCCCCACTCCTTCCACTCACCATCCCAGCCTCCCCTGACTGTCCCCACCCCCTACTGAATCCCCAGGGTTGCCTCATGTTGGACACTGACTAGGACTGAGGCGTGAATCCTATAGATTCTTGACCTGCAATGCTGCCACTCCTCAGTTCCCCGCCCTGTCTAGATCCCCCATCTAATCACTCCCGGACCCATCTTTAGCTAAAACACTTTTTAAAGTCTGGCTTCCCAGTCCTGACAGGATCCATCCTGTGACACTCCGCAATCACATTTCCTCACTGACCCTCACCTCCATGTCTATCCATGACAACCTCAGCAGCCTTCCTTTGCTTGTGCCCCCCATTTCCCCTTTCTAGATGTCTGCAACCCACCACTTCCCACTCCTGAGGGGGGTTATCCCTGGACGCCCCCAAAGAGCTCCCAATCCCCTGTTGCTGGGAGCGTACACCTCTACCTTCCCTGGGGCCTACCACTTAATAGGTTCCTTCTTGATCAACCTTCCCCCCCCAGAAGTTTGATTGCATTTCTTCTGCTCATTTGGACCCCGGTGTATCTTTGATCACTCATATGCAATTTAGTTTGCTCTACTTATCCCAGCACCTTTCTTCTGCTTTCTGCAGAAGTGTTTCTTTTTGTGTGTTCTACTGAGGGTCAGGAGGGAGAAATCTGGTGGGGTCTGCACAGGGGTGAGGGTGTAAGAGACAGCTTGCACACACAGAGGTGTGAGCTCCCACACAAATCACTCCATGCAGGTTATGTAAGCACGAGCTAGTCAAGCATGTGTCGCTGTACCGTGCCCCCCGAGGATTCAGTGTTCTCTTAGTCAGGGTTATATAAAACTGCATGGGTCTCTCTGTAAGTGCATGCTTAGCTGAGCTCAGCCCTTTGAAGGATTTTCATATTTTGAACACATTACCATGTACTTTTTTAAGTTAAAAGGTTAATACTTCTGCCTCTTTTCACCTAATTCCTAATTTCCCCCAATCCATCACACAACTATCTCCTTGATTCCACACACGCACGCCCACCCCACTTAGGACTTTACCTGCGTGGGGCGGGTGTTGGCCCGGGGGCCTGCATCCCTCCGGAGCCTGTGCTGAAGGGCCCCATTCTCGGAGGGCAGTCCGTAGCTGGTGCAGTGTTCAAAGGGCATATACTGGTACTGGGGAGCACTACCCCACCAGTTTTGTTCGCCCCCACGCCGCAGGGACCCAGCTGGCTCCATGTTCCCCTCCTGGGCCAGGCCTTGGCCTGCTTGCCCCCGTCCTCCCCCCAGTACAGCTCCTTAAGCCTGTCCTCTTGCCTGTCCCCAAGGCGTCTGGGGCAGCATGCCCACCCCCAGCTATTTATAGCCATCTCTCTGTCACATGACCCCCCCCCCCCCCCCCCCCGCCACATCTGATCTGCTTGGGGTCGAAGCAGGTGTGAGAGCAGTGCGGGGGAGGGGTTGAGAGGAGAACCTGAGGGACAGCCCCACAGGGAATTCCCTCAATAGGGCCAGCAGCACTGTCCCCTCCATAGTCACAAGGAGGCTTCCAGCCCCAAGCCACCGGGCCCTCTATAAATATCGCTCAGACGAGGATGGAAAGCAGCTCAGCATGCTCTTTTGGCCAAGGCTGTGTGCTCCCAGGGAGTGCCGGATCTGCCCCCAAGTGTCCTGCCCTCTCTTCAAGCGTGGAGAGGTGAAGGGTGGGCGCTGGATGGACTGAATCTAAGGTCTGGGAACACTGGTGGGTAACTCACCGGAGAGAGTAACTGGTGCCTCTCTGCCATCTTTTCCTGTTGGGTTGCTCCCAGCTCGATATCTTCCCAAGATTGAGTCCTCATCTGTTGGACCAGCTTTCCCGACCCATCTGATTTTCAGTTTTCTCCTCCAGCTCTGCTATTTCTATCTGCCAGAGGCTGCTAATGCTTTGGTGTCATCCCTTTGACCCCACCCTTATTACCCACTGGGTGTGGGAAACGGGTAAGAGCCTTGGGTTCTGGCCTTTCTCCCACTTCCCAGACAACTATGTCAATCACACCAGAAGCCTGGACTCTCAGGGAGGGACTGAGCTTCTATTTAGACTGTTGAGCACCTGCCTAGGTCTATCAGGGCAGGTTAGATAACAGGGGAGAAGGGGAAGTGGGCCAGGGGTATGGGGGAGGCCGGAGGTGGAGGGAAGGGAATAAGTTTATCTCATCACGAGCCCCACAAACATAAGATGACGGGGAAGTCCTCTGCTATTCTTCCCTTTCAGATCAATAAATAACTTTTGGCCAAGGCTGAACGACTCTATCTGGTGTCAGTTGTTTTTTTTTTTTAACTGATTTTCCTAGGACATTCCTTCCTCTGTGAACTCTTCACCTTAGAAGAAAAGTTACAAACATGAGCCAATGTGTAGTTTAGAATCTGTCGCCAAGTAGGGTCTGCCCCAGGATATTCCAAGTTCAGGGATGGCAGAATAAGGAGACCAATCATCTGGTCTATAATTAAATCTTGATCTCAGCTCATCGAAACTGTCCAAAGCAGGTGAGATGGATGACATTAAAAGCAGGTTGTCTGGTGCACCAGGCTGGCTCATCTGATGGAGCATCTGACTCTTGATCTCGGGGTTATAAATTCGGGTTCCATATTGGGTACAGAGATTACTTAGATAAATCTTTTTTTTAAAAATAAAAGCATGTTTTCTAACATAAATCCTATAGCTTGAAGGCCTATAATCCACCAGCAACGATTAAAAATATATGACGGTTTGAGGGACCGAAAGCTGTGACATTCACCTTCTCTGCAGGCAGAACATGAGAGATCTAAGGATTAGGTGTAAGATGAGAGGACTACTTTCTTAATAAGGAGAGTACAGTGCCAAAGTGAAAGTAGATTCTTTGGGGGGCTTTGGAAACAGAAAGACTGTCACCTGTTTGTGGAGTATGGCTCTCCCGAAGGTTGCTAGTTTCTATAGGGACTCAATAATCCCTAGAACACAGTTACTATTTCTTTACTATTCCTTAGAAAATCAGGACATGGTTACGGATTCCAAGATTTGAAGACAGAGATCAGTGGGACTGGGAAAATCCTCATTCCACCAAACCAAGTAGAAATGCCAGTTGCAATTCTAAAAACCAGATTCTAAAATTGGGAGGGTCAAGGAAATGTACAGCTGCTGGTGCTAGCAAGGATCTGTGAGCAATCATTTTGAGTTTGACATCAGAAATAGTTAAAATCTCATGGGCTACCATCCTCCAAGAGAACAAGAAAATAAAATGTAAACTATGACCACCCCCCCACCCAACAACCCATAGGTACCGTGCTTAGGGTCTTAGTTGGAAGATGGGTTTCTGGGGAGTTCTGTGAAAAGCTCCAAAATCTGGAAACAAATTTGTAAGCATGCACGCATTCTATAAGGTACGTATACTGTGTAAGGTAGGTACTCTTCTGAGGTTTTCAATAGATTTTCTTGAGGTCCATGATACTAAAAAGTAAAACCTATAGGCTTCTGGAATTGCTATTTGAAGGAAGGTTGTCAAAAACGACCATACAGCACACATGTGCAGGGGATAGTGTGTGTTGAAGTATAGGTGGGTGTGAACAAGCCAGCCCCTTGGCATCCCACCAATTTGAGCATGAACTTTCTGGGTTACACCCTTGTTTTCAGACCTCTTCAAATCTGGCCCCCCAGCCCACTGGACGACACACCATTACACTCTTTTAAGGGCTTCCGGCCGTCACTTTCCCTCTGCACATCCAGCCTAGCACCGATTCCACGACTACCTACTTTCTAGTTTCACCTAGGCAACTGTGACCCTCTTCACCCCACACTTTCTCTCTAGATGTACTCACTGGTAGTCATTTCTCCTCTACTCCCCATTGGACCCTGCCCCCCAGATCTTGACAAATCCTTGGTCCCTTCCAAGGCCTACAGAAGGCCTTCCTGATAGCGCTGGACAGGTCTCTCTCCCTTCTGGTTTTTCAAACATGATACACTTCTGCCTATTCTCTACCTAACCGACACAAAGATGGAATAGCCTTTGGTCTCAGGCTCATTCTCCCAGTTTAGTGGGAAATATCCTTTTTTCCCAAAAAAGTGAGGGAAGAAAAAAAATTTCACGCTAGGAAGTCCCAGAAGCAATACTGTCAGGGAGGAGCATATACTCAAGCTAACATTTTGTTTCACATCCTGACCTCGGTTTCTACAGAAAGGCAGTAACTTAGGGGGTTACGGTAATAAAAGAATGCATGCAAAAAACTTTACCAGTGTTAAGCACTGAGTATGAATGCCTGATACCGAACTGAAGCTCAGTGTGCCCAAGTTAACGATTCTCAAGCTTCTGTAAGCCGCTCACACCTGCTAACACTGTGTCATTTGTCTACCACGCATATTTAATCCTCCCGGGGACCCTTTAAGGGAGAAACAATTTTCCTCCTTCTTAGCTAGGGAAACTGAGGTTCCATGAGGTCAGGTACCTTAGCCAAGCTCTCCAGTATCTCAAAAGGCTGAGCCAGCATTCAGAATGTATTTAATTCTAGAGTTCATGGCCTTAAAGCTACATTTCTAACTTTTTTGTGTATTTGAAGTCTTTGAGCCTCATTTCCCTCTTCTGAAAAAAAAACAACCACCAGGAAAATGACTAGCTCGTGGGCCCACAGGGAGGGCTGACTGGGAAGGGGCAAGTGCTCCCTCGGCTGTGGCCATCATTACCACGTTCCTCCTCCGACCAGACACCTGCCCTGCCCCCCCCTCGAATCACAGCTCTGCTCTCTTGGCCGGCGTTTCCTCTTCCCTCTTACAGGAAGCAGGAGGGAGGAGAGCAGCAGAGAAGGGCAGCCCCCAGCTCAGGGAGGGGGATAATTTTAGCAGAGAATCCCTGCCAGCGGTAGCAGGGGGGAAGGGAAGAGAGCTATGAAATTCAACCTGATACTCTCATTCAAGGGCGGGGTGGGTAGGACACACAATCCGGGTCAGAAACCAGCGCCTCGCTCTGTAATTCCCAAACATACCACACCTCCAGAAAGCTTGCCTATCCTGGAAATGGGCACTTTGCTTACTCCCACGGCTCCAGTAGTATCTTAACCTCTTCGAGACTTTGCATCTCTCCCTCCCCTGAGGACAGCCCCTGCTTTCTCCTGCAGCCAAGCAGCGTCAGCAGGCTTTTCACGCCTTGCCTGTGTTCTTCAGCCAATTCTCCTCCCGCCACTTGCTGATATGCTTCAGCTCAACTTAATCTCTTTTTGTCTTCCTCCTCCTCCGTATCTCCCAACCACTTTCCCCCAGGTCCCACCGATGCTTCCTATACCAAGATGTTCTACAGAATTTCCCATCTCTTGCTAAGCCTCCATGGCCCACATGCACTTGCACACTCGCCTCTCCAGGCACACACTTTGGACATACTGCACCCCAAGAATTTCCCAACCTACAGAGCCCACTGCTTAGATCTCTTTCATGCTGCTCTGAGTTCTCTTACAGTCCATGTCCACTCTAGAAAACCTTAAATCCAACTTGGGACCATGTAGATTCTATAATCCTCACCATCCTCCAATTCCAGCCCAATCTCTTTCTCCAGCCTCCATCCCCTAATTTACATAATCCAGAACCAACACTGCTTGCTAATGACTCTTAGATCTCCTCTGACTTGAGAAATCCCAGTATGCCAGCTATATTTTGGGGAGTTACCTGTGACCACGACATCTGAGATGGGCCCCCACCTTTATATGGAACAAGGATTATGGCAGCAAAGGAAGGGTGTTCAGCTCTGGGTACACCTTGGGAGGTGGTGAGGAATGCTGTAAGGGGCCAAGCAAATGAGAATATGTGAGCTTCACAGGATTATCTGTGGAAAAAGAGATGTCAGGCACACATCAGCAATAAATATGAGCATTTATTTGGCACCTGAAGGCAATATAAAATCCTGGCAGTGGGAAATGGAAACGTTCTATCACCTAAATGCTTCCGTATGATACTGACCCAAGGGCAGGACTCAGCACCACGTCTCCAACCCCTCGGCTCACAGAACAAGTATTACTGAGCACCTGAACCACTACTGGCTGAGCACTGTGCCAGGGACCTCGGGACACGCAGAAGACGTCGTCTGACACACGACATCTGTCTTCATGAGCTAGGAGTTATCAGTGGATAAAACTAAACACACAGAAAAACCTAGAGTATAAATACTAAACTGTGTATATTGTTTAAGGGAAATTTTGTCCAGAAGTAGGATTCTAGCTAGGGTTGCTTTCTTCCTTCCTTCACCCAAAAACATTTACTGAAGACCTACCATGTGCCAGGCACTGGGTATATATTGGTGAACCAAAGAGACAAAGAGACAAGGTTTCTATCCTCAGGGAGCTTACACCCTAGTAGGGGAAACAGAAATGAACAAATGAAGCAAGCAAATACGTGATTATAAATCATGCTAAGTGCAATGAAGAAATTAAACAGGACGTAGTAATAAAGAAACATGGAAGATTATTTAGAGATAGAATGGCCTAGGAAGGCCTCCACAAGGTGGCACTTAAGCTAAAAGTTGTGAGGAATGGAGCTCAGTAGACCCCAGGAGAGTATCTGCGATGGTCCAGGGCAGGAAAGAGCTCAGAATGTTTGAGAAACTGAGGATGGCACCAGGGCAATCACTTAGAGGGAAATCAGCCTTTATGAGGTTCAAGGGGAAGGTAGGTTAGGAGTTTGCACATTACTTCAGGTGTAACAGAAATCTTAGCAGGGAAGTGACATGATCAGATTTGTATTTAAAAACCCCAAACCAAAATCTGTCATATAGAGATTAGATTGGCGGGGGCAAGAATGGAAGAACAAGAGAAGTCCCTGAAGAACAGGAAAAGCACAATGTATGGCAGATACAGAAGGCTTCTAGGGGATACAGCACATACCGCGACAGCCTCAGATGGAGACCCGGGAGAAGGGAAAACAGGCCATATAAAATCAAAAGGGGATTTCATACTGAAACAGAAAGCAGGAACAAGCCACTACATGACATCCGTGAGCAGCCGAATGATCCAATTAAGTAGTATTTTAGACAGATTTGGTGGCAGCAGTAACCAGGATGAGATGAAGGTGAAAGGGGAGAAACAGGAAGTAGGGAGATAACTACTAGGATGCTTTTTTAGAAAAGGACATTTCAGAGGAAGCAAAAGATAAGGTGACAGATTACAGAGTATGAGGAAGCATACCACTCTTATCTGCCTCTGCTAACACTCTCTGCTGAGGTTCATCTCAGTCACCAAACTGAGAGTAACTGATTAAGAAAACTCTGGAACTTCCCTGGGTAAAGATCAACGAGTTCCAGGTATAAGGTATCCAAGCTGTAACCTCTGCTGAGAGGCTGGATTCCTCGAGCCCAAAGGAGCCAACTGTGGAGCGGAGAACCCCGGCCTTCCACTGGGTAGCCTTGTGGTCCCGACCACACCCGTGGCAGCAGTGTGCCACCAGTCCTGTTGGCCCTTTGGAGGCAAAATGAAAAACGTCTACGTTGAATCAGGACACCTTCCAAACTCTCAGTCTGGGATAAATGGGGTTGGAATATGAAAGAAAAAAAAAGACAGGAGATGGTCTCTGAAACGTCTTAGCTAACGTAATAAAAGCAATTACCAAAGTGCTGTCCACCAAAGCCCTAGGGCCAGGAAGCGAACACAAGCAGCGGGAAACCCGCATGCCCTCTCCCGATAAAGATGCTGTGTTCGCAACATCATAGCCAGGCTGCTCTGCTGTCGCAGCCGGTCGGGCCAGAGCCAGCTCTGCAGGGAGGGAGCCGCCACAGGAGGGACTGGCCCGTGGCCCGGCGTGCCCAGGCGGAGAGGACAGGCGTGCTCCACAAGCCCCAAGGTTCCCAATCCCTGAGGGGGAAGAGAACCCGTGCGCCGGAAGAGGAGAGGCCCCATCAGGCCTCCACGCGGCAGGGCCGTGGGGACGGCGTCACGTGGGAGGGTGGCCCGGGAACAGGTAGAGGTGGCGGCACAGGGTACTGCAGTACTCGGACATCTCCTTGCAGCGGTGGAACTCCGTGCCAGGGGCGTAGCCCTCACGCTCCTTGATGAGCGCGTTCACCTGCAAAGACAGAAACCCACGGTCCCCAGGCTGAGCCTCTGGGCGCGAGAGGCAGGCTGGAGATGATGACAGACGAGGGCAGGGCGGAGGGCGGAACCCAAGCAGACGGAGCCCAAAGGAGGCGACTGACCTTCACGAGCATGTCAGCCACGTGCATGTCACAAGCCCTCTCAGAGAACACCTGGGCGAGGGCCTCGATGTACCAGGAGCCCCGTTTGGTGTTTCGCATGGCAGCGGTGCCTGCAACAAGGACGGAGGCCCCCACGGTGTGACGGTCACGGCTGGACGGCCAGACTCGACTCCACGGCACCCTGCGCCCTCCCCCTTCAGAGCCCGGAGGT